>NC_142171.1:22842083-23044360 GCF_029865625.1 Vigna umbellata
GTTGTAGTGTTCAATAATTTAAACCGTTAAGTTTAAATTTTCGTTCCTTTGGCGATGATCATCCACTTGGATGGGAGCAGATGTTGTCGAGGAGATTCCCTTGGAGCAAGAGCTAGAGGATACCGAGGTTCTGGTTTAGTCTGCTAAGAACTTTCCTATTCGAACACTTGTTGTAGTGTTCAATAATTTAAACTGTTAAGTTTAAATTTTCGTTCCTTTCTTTTTTGGATGACTGTAATTCTGCACTTAAATTACACGTCATATGCTGACTGTTCTCTATATTTGAATGTTGACGTCTTTATTATATAATATTGGTTAGGTTTAATCCTTTTCGACATCCCTATTTATGTACGAATGTCTCAATTGGGTTCTCGTTTTCTAAAGTGTATCAAAATGGTCCCTAATTTTGAAAATTGATATCAATTGAGTCCTTTCCGTTAAGTTGGCTGGACGGCGTTAAAAAAATTGATGAGTGGATGCTGAGATGACGAACGAACGCCCGTCCACCAGCGAACGAACGCTCGTCCACCAGCGAACGAACGCTCGTCCACCAGAGAACGAATGCTCGTCGACCTCTTACTACTGGACGACCGTTCGTTCGGTGGTCGACGAGCGTTCGTTCGCTGATGGACGAGCGTTCGTTTGCTGGTGGACGAGCGTTCGTTCGTCATCTCAGCATCCACTCATCAATTTTTTTAACGCCGTCCAGCCAACTTAACGGAAAGGACTCAATTGATATCAATTTTCAAAATTAGGGACCATTTTGATACACTTTAGAAAACGAGAACCCAATTGAGACATTCGTACATAAATAGGGATGTCGAAAAGGATTAAACCTAACCAATATTATATAATAAAGACGTCAACATTCAAATATAGAGAACAGTCAGCATATGACGTGTAATTTAAGTGCAGAATTACAGTCATCCAAAAAAGAAAGGAACGAAAATTTAAACTTAACAGTTTAAATTATTGAACACTACAACAAGTGTTCGAATAGGAAAGTTCTTAGCAGACTAAACCAGAACCTCGGTATCCTCTAGCTCTTGCTCCAAGGGAATCTCCTCGACAACATCTGCTCCCATCCAAGTGGATGATCATCGCCAAAGGAACGAAAATTTAAACTTAACGGTTTAAATTATTGAACACTACAACAAGTGTTCGAATAGGAAAGTTCTTAGCAGACTAAACCGCAACCTCGGTATCCTCTAGCTCTTGCTCCAAGGGAATCTCCTCGACAACATCTGCTCCCATCCAAGTGGATGATCATCGCCAAAGAAACGAAAATTTAAACTTAACGGTTTAAATTATTGAACACTACAACAAGTGTTCGAATAGGAAAGTTCTTAGCAGACTAAACCGCAACCTCGGTATCCTCTAGCTCTTGCTCCAAGGGAATCTCCTCGACAACATCTACTCCCATCCAAGTGGATGATCATCGCCAACGAAACATACCCAAACAGCACATAACAAAAACAATGCAAGGGTGAGCTAGATATAAAAAAAACATGTTATACATATAGCACAGTTAATTCATGTCATCATACGTAGTTATATATATATATATAAGAACAATTCAAGCATACTCATTAAACCACAACTCACACTCACACGACTCATCCGGATTTGTATAACTCTCGAACTAGCAGTCGTCTTTGCACTTGCATAGTTCTGTTGGCACTCTTCAACACTAGCAAGGTGAATCCCCAAGCTGCCTATCTCTGCCATTAAAGGCTATAGACGAGGACCTCCCTCTACTCTCACCACAGACACTGTTCTTCTCTATGTGAGCATGAACAATGCTTTGAGTGTAGGGATAGAGAGACCGAGCCCAAAGTTCACTACAGTTATACAGAACAACCACAACACCACATATCACTTTCATCCATCTCTCCCCGAGATGTCCAAATCATACTCAAACTCATCATTTACATCCACAGTCATCTCTCCCTGAGATGTCCAAATCATACTCAAACTCATCATTTACAACCATAGTCATATTATCAGAGTAATTTATCATATCTCATGCATTCACATGTTTTTCACATAAATCACATCAGAGTACATATTCCAACCACATTGCACACTTAAAACAAGAGCAAATAACCTTGGAACCGAACACTATTTGCCGAGCACTATTTGGACGAATACATTTGGACGAACGCTATCTGCCGAATGCTATTGTTGAATAGGCTTAATTACCTACTTAGTCCCCATGTTCGGAGGTAATTTGCTGTTTAGTACCCGGTTTTAAAAATGTAGGCATTTGATACCTATGTTTTGAAATTTGTATCAATTGAATCCTACCCACTTAACGCCGTTATAAATCTAACGTTTTTCTGACATCAACTTTGAATTGTGGACGAGCGGTTGTGGACGATCGTCCAAACAGAGGAGGACGCTCGTCCAACACTGGAGGACGCTCGTCCAAACAGAGGAGGACGCTCGTCCAACAGTGGAGGACGCTCGTCCAAACAGAGGAGGACGCTCGTCCAACAGTGGAGGACGCTCGTCCAACAGTGGAGGACGCTCGTCCAAACAGAGGAGGACGCTCGTCCAAACAGAGGAGGACGCTCATCCAACAGTGGAGGACGCTCGTCTAACAGTGGAGGACGCTCGTCCAAACAGAGGAGGACGCTCGTCCAACAGAAGAGGACGCTCGTCCAACGATGCTCGGACGCTCGTCCACTACCGCTCGTCCACAATTCAAAGTTGATGTCAGAAAAACGTTAGATTTATAACGGCGTTAAGTGGGTAGGATTCAATTGATACAAATTTCAAAACATAGGTATCAAATGCCTACATTTTTAAAACCGGGTACTAAACAGCAAATTACCTCCGAACATGGGGACTAAGTAGGTAATTAAGCCTGTTGAATACTAGTTGGTTGAATACTATTTGGACGAACGCTATATGACCGAACGCTATCTGCCGAACGCTATATGCCGAACGTATTTGGCCAATGTAAGACCCTTGTAAACTCAAAATTTTACCAAGTTGTAAAAATTTCAAGTTGTAGTGTAAAATAGAATGCTGTCAAAATTTGACATGGTTTACTATTTTATGTATAACTTTTTATACAATTAATATTTTGGGTTAATTATTTTTCCATTAGAAAGTAGACTCAAAGAGCTTCGATTTGAGTACTCATACGTTTTTTTTCAACATCGGGAAGGGCCTCAACCAAATCAAACAAGTCACGAAAAACGTTATTTTGAGTTTTCTGCTAGTTAATCGATTAACAGCTGTAGTTAATCGATTGTTACAGAGAAAATTCGTGTTTTAGCCTCTGGACTCGAGTTAATCGATTAGCACTTTAGTTAATCGATTAGCTACGTCAGTTATGGAAACATAACAGCCTGGAACACGTTTTTTTGAGCGTGCAAGGTTCGGGAATCTTCCCACAAACCATTCTTTCCGGATTTTGGGGCTGGAAAATGGATTAGTAAGGCCAGATGTCGGTCTTTTATTGCTAAATTACAATATCTTGGGTCCTTGCTTGTCTTGGAGCCCTTTCTTTAAATCCAAATCAGACTTGGAAGTTTGGGGAGAGTGGAGAGCTTTTTGGTGTGAGGAGAACGAAACTCTAAGTGTGCAGAGGTATTGGAGCGTGCTTGGTCTACCAGAAGGGAAGAGTTACTCTCTTGGAAGAAGAAGTTAAGATCTTCAAGAGGTAAGGGGAGCTAATCTATGTATTTTACTTTGTGGAAAATTTATATGAATTGGATGAAATGTTTTAAGCATATGGAGATGATGTTAGATTGATCCTTGATCTTTGGTTTTCTGTTTGAATCTATGGACTTGTTATTATCAATATGATAAGGTGAGATAATTAAATGATGGATTGAGAATTCTGAATATGAAAGAAGCTTGAAGGTAAAGTTGTAAGGGGAGTTAGATTTAATCTATGAATTCTGCATAAGTTGGATGATGAAATAATTGTGTAAGGTGATGAATATATGTGAATTGGATGATGGAAATTCGTTCTAGCATGTTGGTATATGCATAAATGAAGTTTTGATGGATTTGGGTGTGAATTAGGGTGGTAAACAAGGAAGTTTTAACTCACTTTTCATGGAATACGAAAATTGTGTGTTTTGCTTAGTTAATGAATTTTTGGTTGGATGAATTGATGGAAGTATGAGATGATTATTGGAATTGTGTATGTTGGATCTGTGTTGACATGAAAATTCGGTGGTAGTGTTGTTAGAAAGGAAATCAAGTGTCTTTATGGTCAATTTGGGCTATTTTAGAGGAAGTGAGGTAGGGATTTTGAGTAAATGAGGGCTGCAGTGTTCCTGGACTGTTTGGGCAGTCTAGACAAGTCCATTGTGACTTGTTAGAAACATAAAAGTGGTCTAAAACATGTTCCAAGTAGTAGAATCAAATTTGGGTCCCTAAGTTGTTGAAGTTAGTGTTTTGGAGCTGAAAGTGAACTTTAATCACTTAAAAAAATGGTAGTAGAAATGCTTAGAATCATTTGGATAAGTTTAATTAAGTCTAAAACGAGAATTAAGAGTCTAAGAAGTTGAGAAAAGTGGTTAGAAATGGTCAAGGGAGGTTCTGCTACCATTCTGCAGAATTCTGCATGATGCGAAAAACTGACCGTTCGTCCATGTCGGATTTGGACGATCGGTCATGCCATGTGCTGAGTGGCGTTCGATCAAATGTTGGTTTGGTTAACGTTCGTTCTTGATAGTAGCGTTCGGTCATAATCATGCTTTGGCTTAGGCATTTAGCGTTCGTCCTTCTCTGGAGAGCGTTCCGTTTTCAGGGATGATATTAATAGCGTTCGGTCATTGGTTTAAATAACGATCGCTCAAGTTATGGTTTAGTAACGATCGCTCAGGTGTTGGTTAGTAGCGTTCGTTCATTCGCTGGTTTAGTAGTGTTCGGTCAGTTGATGGTTTAATTATCGTTCGGTCTTCATAAGGTTTGATAGTAAAGCGCTCGTTCAATGAGTGTTGAATTCAATATGGTGTTCGGTTTTGAGCGTTCGGCCTAGTGTTTGATCTCACAGTGTTCGTCCATGAAGCGCTAGCTTTAACAGCGTTCGTCCCAATGGTGCTCGACTAAGAGTAAAACGCTCGTCCCAATAGTGCTCGACTAAGACTAACAGCGTTCGTCCAAACAGTGTCCGTCCAATTGTTTATGACGTTCGTCAAAATAGTTAACTCGCACCTGCACTTTGCAGAATTTGTTTTCGATAGTTTTGGGGTTCCGGATGTCCGTTTTGGACGTTCTCTAGGTCGTTTTGGGGGTTCTTGACCCGTCTGGAACTGTTGGTAATGGTTTCAAACCTGTTTGAGTTACCTAAAAATGAGTATTAAAAAGATATTAAAAAGATATAAAGAAAATGTGTTAGGTGTACACTGTTTTGAGTTGTTTGAAATATCTATTTGATATGGGAATGTTGGTTGATCTGATTGAGATTGGAAATTGATAGGAGAATGATGTTTGAATGGTTAAGTACTGTTGAAATCATGGTTGTATATGATTTGATTATAAGTTTCATGTTAAATGAAGAACTTGAATTGTTTAAAATTTGGTATTGTGATGATTATGTGATGATGATATGATATGTGCGTTATGGTATGGTTGGATTGGTATTGTGAGGATTATTGGATATGTGTATTTTTGGCTACTTGGTGTCGTTAAATGAGTGGTGGATAGTAAGCGTTGTGGTTGCTGGCCCGAGAAAGCTCTATAGAGTGATGGGAAGTAACCCTATACACGGGTGACGTGTGTAACCGCCCGGGGAATCTCTTACATTTATGTAAGAGTGATGGGGGTGACGTGGGGTACTAGTCCGGTGAAGCTCATTACAAAATTTGATTGGCGTTGTGCTTGCGGGCCCGAGGAATCTCTTTAGGCGAGTGATGAGGGGTATACTTGCACTTGTCCGGGGAAGCTCTTGATTAGAGTGATGGAGGGTGACTTGTGTACTTGCTCGGGGAATCTCCCTATAGAGTGATGGGAAGCAGCACTACACATTAGGGTAATGTGTAACGGCCCGGGGAAGCTCTGAAAAGAGTGATGGGAGTGACGCTAGTACAAATTGGTGTATGTATTTTGATTGATCTGTAATATTGGTGGATGTAGTCTGATTTATTTTGTAATGTATATTGGCGTATGCATTCTAATTTGATATTTTGATACATATTGGTATATGCATATGGTTGAAGCATAATTCGTACTTGGGTATATAGTTTGATCTGGTTAAGGTGTGGATGATAGTATGTTATTATGAGTATATTTATGATGTATATGAATTGTATTTTGTTAGCTCACCCTTGCTTGTTTGTGCATGTGAATGCGATGATCGTGTAATGTGTGATGTTATACGGGAGCAGATGTTATTGCAGATGTGATGGCTGATATTTCTGAACATGCATAAAGGATGAAAGAGAGATGGGATAGATGACTGGGAATGTATTTGTTTGTATTCGATCCTGACTATTTAAACGTTTTATTTTCGGAATAATCGGTTTGTAATAAATAACGTACTATTTTTCCGTGGAAGTTGAATATTAAAAATTTGAATTTTACTTACGTGTTTTACGGAAAAATTAGTCAGCGTAACACAAAATTTCGGGGTGTTACAGCCAACACTATTCACCGCGCTATTCGGACGAACGCTATCTGTCGACAGCTAAATTGCCGAACACTATGCTATTTGGACGGACGCTATAAAATCCATCATAATCAGGCCGAACGCTAAATACCGAGCACCATATTAGATTGAACACTATTTGGCCGTACGTCATGAGATTAAGCACTATTGACCGAACGCTAAACAGGACACCATATTAAATCGAATACTATTAGGCCGAATGCTAAAACCAAACACCTCATTCAAATCGGATACTGCTTGGACGAACGTTAAGATCAATCTCTTGGGCTCAACACTAAAACACCAAACGTTATTAGACCGCATACCATTAGTTCGAACACCAAAAGAACGAACGCTAAGATCAAGGACTTATGCTGGACGCTAAAACTCCAAACGCTGATAGACAGAATACTATTAGGTCGAACACTATTGAACGAACGTTAAGATCGAGCACTTAGACTTAACGCTAAAACAGCGAACTCTATTAGACTGAATACTATTATTCGAACACTGTTTGGACGATCGGTCAAACATCAAACCTCATCTAGATCGAACGCTAAGTTTTTACGAGCATTACCTGAGGACAAACATCATCGAGACCGAACGTTCTCTATGAATGATCACTAACTTAGAATAATCACCATCAGGATCGAACGTTCACTATCAGATCAAGATCAAACGCTAATCATAATTCATACATCAAGACCGAACGCTTACAATCTAAACCTCAAAATACCTGATCCAGGTCGAACGCTATCAATCACTAATACCCAAGACCGAACGCTTATGATCCAAACCTAATAATCCAAATTAAGGACGAACGACTACAATCACTAATGCACCAAAACGAACGCTCAAGATCACTTCCTGAGAATACCAATTTAGGACGAACGCTTATAATCACTATTGCACCAAAACCGAACGCTCTCGATTCAAACCTAAGAATCCAATTTAAGACCGAACGCTCAAAATTACTAATACACCAAGGTTAGAGGGTGTGGGAACGTAAACTCCTTGTGATTTTGATAACCTTGTGTGCCAATAACTAAGCGTGGCTATGTCCACTCATAAACAGTGAAAGATTTTGGATGGATTGTTTGAGCACTGATCACTACCATGAGCAAGGCTGGGCAATCTCTGAAATCGGTTCTCTTGGATTTGATTCACAAGAGCAATGGCTTGAGATCCTTCAAGCAAATTCATGCGCATCTATTGACTTCTGCCCTTGTTGCCAATGACTTGGTTATTTCCAAGGCTGCAATTTTTTTGGGAAAACATGTTACAGATGTTCATTACCCTTGCAATTTCCTGAAGCAATTTGATTGGAACTTGAGCTCTTTCCCTTGCAATTTGCTGATTTCTGGCTATGCCTCTGGCCACTTACCCTGGCTTGCAATCCTGATTTATAGATGGACTGTTAGGAATGGTTTTGTGCCTGATGTGTACACTATCCCAGCAGTTTTGAAATCTTGTGCTAAGTTTTATGGGATTGTAGAGATTAAACAGTTTCATTCCGTAGCTTTGAAGACTGCCTTGTGGTGCGACATTTATGTGCAAAACACTCTTGTCCATGTGTATTGCATTTCTGGGGACACTGTTGGTGCTGGCAAGGTGTTTGATGACATGCTTGTGAGAGACGTGGTCTCTTGGACTGGCTTGATATCTGGGTATGTCAAGGCTAGGTTGTTTAATGAGGCCATCGCATTGTTTTTGAGAATGGATGTGGAACCTAATGTGGCAACCTTTGTCAGCATACTTGGGGCTTGTGGGAAATTGGGTTGTTTAAATTTGGGGAAAGGAATTCATGGGTTGGGTCTCAAATGTCTGTTCGGGAAGGAGTTGGTGGTATGCAATGCTGTGTTGGAATGCCTATATAGGTGGAATGCCTTCTAGGAATATCCGTACTTGGAATGCCTATATAGGTGGCCTAGCAATAAATGGACTTGGGAGGGAAGCATTGAAGCTATTTAAAGATTTGATAGTGTCAGGTGCAAAGCCTAATGAAGTGACATTTCTTGCTGTTTTAACAGCTTGCTGCCATTCTGGCTTGGTCAGCGAAGGCCGAAAGTATTTCAATGAGATGTCAAGTCCCCTCTACAACCTTTCTTCCTGGTTAGAACACTACGGCTGCATGGTTGATTTACTCTGCAGAGCTGGACTGGTGGAGGAAGCTGTGGAGTTGATAAAGACAATGCCCATGTCCCCTGATGTGCAGATCATAGGAGCGCTTTTGAGTGCCTGTAATACATATGGGAATGTTGGATTCACCCAAGAAATCTTGAAATCACTGCAGAATTTTGAATTTCAAGATAGTGGCATATACGTGCTTCTTTCTAATCTGTATGCCTCTAACAAGAAATGGGCTGACGTGAGAAATGTTAGGAGACTGATGAAGCAGAAAGGAATAAGCAAGGTATTAAGTCGAGGCCCAAAATGGCATGCACAGTAACGAGGCCCAATATTGGATGGCCCGTGGCATGATTAAGGCAGTCAGCTTCAGCCTCTTCTGCAAACGTGTCCAGGAGCTGTCATACGAGTGAGGAGAGAGAACGGAGCTTTCCAGAGAGTTCCTTCTCAAAGCATGGTGGTCCAGCGGTGGTCCGGCAGCCTTGGGAGCCTCAGATCACGTCGGTGCAGAAGGGAAAAATGTAGAGGGGAGAGAGACGAACAAGTAAAAGGTAACCTTTCTTTAATCTGATATTATTGCATAATACTGAATGTTTCTCTGTTTTTGTAAACCTTAAAATACAAAACAGAACTCTATTTATAGAGTTCTAATACAACAGAAAACGGTACCATAAAAGCAAGTAACAACCCCTAAACCGAATGTATTTCGGTCCATTGAACGTAGCCCTAGAAGTAATTTGTTTGATTCTCAATACAAGGCTCCTGGGTCTAGCATTATAAGGGTGGATGGTAAGAGTCATGAATTTTTAGTTGGAGACAGTAATCATCCTCAAAGTGAGGATATTTACGTACTATTGGACATCCTTGCCAATCAAATATACTCTGAGGGGCATATTAATACCCTCTGCTAATCAGACAAGCACACTTGACCCTGAGCTCACGTATTTTGTCTATGGACTTGAACAACTTCTAATGGTGCATTCTATAAAGTGTCTCTAAATCATTTTAGACTTGTCTTATTTATTATGCTCAAACCAGGCCAGATTGGGACTTGATATGGAAGTTCATAATAGTTACAACGCGAGAGCACTGCATTTATGGAAAAGATACGGGGTCACTCCTTGCCAAATTAAGCTTAAGCTTATGCATTGAGAAGCAGCTCAGGAGCAAGATGGTTTCATAGGTACCCTCTTTTAGGGGCCAAAGGGAAATTTTGTCTTGCCCGTGACAGTGACAACGTTTAATGTTTATGATTGTGAGCGATCGGTCAATGGTCACCTGAACTTTGACGACAGTAGTTACTATGCCACAAGCTCTGACATGAGACAAACATAATAGAAATAGAAGCCACTTGGGTAAGTTCAGATACGGAATGCGTCAACTCATTCAATGGCACGTAGTCATAATAATAGAAGAACTCTACCATTACTGGTAGTAGTTTTCCTGAAGCATGAGCATGCTGATTTTTTTATTTTCTTCCAAATGAGATTCCAATTTTATAGAAGATAAATTCTTGAAAATAAACATAATTTACACTACTTGTGTAAATTAAAGCAGTTGTTTGACCAAGTACTTGCATAGTTAGTTAAGTGGTGGTTTCAGAAATTGTCTATTCCGGAATGTGTCGTTTTCATCGAAAAGTACACGTATGTTTTGAGTTTATTTTTTATGACTATTGCTGAAATGAAACAAGAACTAGCAGCCTCCTCTCCCTTGAATCTTGTACAGTTCACTTTTGGCAACTCTATGTAAGGCCGTTCGGTCAAGAGCGTTCGCTTGTTTAATATAAAACTGAATTGGTTTATCATTTAGTGTAATTAATTCTATTATATGATTTTACTGTATTTTTGGGATGTTACAGGTGTTACACTAGTTAATAAGAAATGATTAAATTAATTTCAGAGAGACCACATTAATATTAATTAACATTTTGGAAATAATTTTTCTTGTCTATCAGTGTAAAAAACAAATTTAATTCATCATTATAAATTTAGAGATTAAATGGTTCATTGTAACATCCCAAATAATGATAATTACCATTAACCAGAACTGATCACATTTACAGAGATAAACAGTGCAGTCTTAAGAATATTACAGTAGCTCAGAATTTTAAAACTTAACATACAGCACGTACAGTAAAATCTGCAGTGTTCAGAATTCATAAAAAAATAAACAGAAACCAGTTCTGATTATCCATTCTGTAGAATTTAAATACAGAATATCAAAATACAGTCCAGCACTTGACAGAATTCCAAATTTTCAGATAAATACAAAACAGATCTGCAGAACTATATATATATATACAACTGCCAAAAATACTGCACAACACACTAGACTAAAACTGCTACGGAATCGCGCCTCTACTGTTCAGCTTTTACTTCAACTTCAACCAGGTTTGCATCTTCCAAATTTTCTTCTTCCAGTAATACTTCAAGAGATGCATCACCCTCTGCTCACATCCACAACGGATGATCATTGCATTTTGACAAGACGGATTATACATGGACAGTAAACAGCACCAGGAAAATTGCAAGGGTAAGCTTATATTGTTTAATTAATACAACATACATACAGTTCACAATTTAATTCACAGATACATCAAACAACTTAATCATAAAATTTAACATATAAATCTATATAAAACAGACTGTACTGAACTGTATGAACCATGTAGTTACAGGCGTCCTTGCACCCAAGTGGTGTGGTAGCCGGGATATACCTAATCAGCTTCCACATGCGGTTAATCCTTCGCCCCTGCTAAGTGAGGGATACGAATGACCTCCACTTGAGGTTAATCATTCGCCCCTGCTAAGTGAGGGATACGAATGACCTCCTGCCATTCCCACGCATGACTACCCCCTTCTACGTGAAGATGAGCATCACGGAATATCAGGATGGACCAAGCCATCAGTAACTTGTCCATGTTCATACTTTACAAATTTAGCATTTAATACAACTGAGAAGCTCCTCCATGGAACGCTCATTCAAGTTCAAAATCATATAATCATATCATGTCGTGTTCAACCATCATATCCTTTCATAATTATAATATCTCCATTCTGTATTTCACTCTCTTAATATTAACGTCATGCATTCTTTAATCAAATAAAATGAACTTATCACAGAACCTTTGATTTCACGTTTCTGGACAAAAGAAACGAGTCATTTATTCACTTAATATGCTTCAACTCTTGATAATTTGAAAATACTGATCTTTAGAAGAGATGAATAATACATTGAAAGATTTTAAGTGTAAAGAATCTAGATAGAACCCAAGGAATAAAACCAGTGATAAGTGTTTAGATACACCAGCAATATAATTGATTTCAGAAGAACAGCACTGGCAGTCCAAGTACGAACGTAATTTAACAATTTGGACGAACGCCAGTTATGTTCGCTCAAAATTCAATAATAGGGACGAACGTTCAGTTTAGAAACCGAACCCCGCTTTGGAACGAACGCTAAGTCAATGACCGAGCACAATCAGAACGAACGTTGGTATAAACCGAACGTTGGGTAGGACGAACGTTTAGGTATATGACCGAACACCAGTTATGAACGAACGTTCAATATAGAAACGAACGCTCTGTAGACGAACGTTCAACAGAAGGTCGAACTTCATTTAGGACGAACGTTATTAAGGACGGACGCTCTACTTAAGGCCGAACGTCACTCATTTATAAAGTTTTAAATATTTAAATATTACTGAGCTAGACGAACGCTCAGATCATCAACTAGGGACGCTCATTCTCGGGCAGAATTCTTTCCAAATGAAAGAATTCTAGTCTAAGTAAGCTTAACTGAAAACCGAACGGTTTAAGACCGTACAGGGACGAACGTCCTTTATCAGTACAGAGACCAGATTTCTCAACTCTTAACAGAATTTTCCAGATTTCGATTTTTATGAACTTGACAACTTTCCTTTCAGATTTAATACATCAAATCATACAGATTTCAACATTTGGATCATTCCAAATATACAATCACCATACTCCATTTATACAGAATCAAATCAATATACATTTAAATCAAAAATCAGCAACAACATATATAATACAATTAAGCAGTGTTCATTCATGACAGATTCAATCGATCTAATCATTCCAACTCTATAACATTCACACATCTTTCATGCGTATCCAAAACAACATGCAAATGAACCAGAATTTATATCTCATATCAGTAAACGTTCATAAGGCTCAAATATCAGATTTCATATACATGCAACTCAGATTATAAAATCAAGCAGTATGAATTAAACATATAAGCTTCCCTTACCCGGATTGAAGTTCCAACTTGTCCTAGATGAAAATGGCTTTATCCAACTATGCTTCTATTATATTCTTGATTCTTCCAAAACAAATCTAATCAAAAATTGCAGAACTCTGAGACTACATACTTGCATGCACTAAAACTCTATTCTTCCAGAAACCTAAGAACGAAATACAGTAAGAAGGCTTACCAGATTGGATTCAGTTTCTGTTTGGTCCAAAATGGAGATCACAGCAGTACTAACATTCCTATGGTGCTGCAATTGTGATCAGAGAGGAAACGTGAGTTTTCTGATAGAGAGAAGTTAAGGATTCTTAGAGAGAAATTTGGAGAAAATGAAGAGTTTGGTTTTCTGAGGAAGAAGATGAATGAGTGTGCAGGTGAAAGGGTTCTCAGAAAACTTTGGTTTTGTTAAAGTAACGTTTGCTTGAACAAACATGTCCAAGACTGACACCTGCATACTAAATTCTGATTTGTAAGTTTCTAACGTGACAAGTGGCAGGTGTGCATGTAAGGAGTGGTGCGTTTTTAATGTTGCAGAGAATGATGGTGGTTCAGTTTTCTGTGCATTGCAGAGGTGAAAATCAGAGTTGAAAGTGGGTTTTTAATTACCCGCAACAGTGACGTGGTGTGTGTGTTAGTGGTGTGATGTCAGGATTAAATTTGCTAATTATCCAGGGTCTCACATTCTCCCTAACTACAAAAATTTTCGTCCTCGAAAATTCAGAATTTACCTATGAATAAGTGTGGATATAAGTCCCTCATTGCACTCTCCACCTCCCACGTTGAATCTCCATTCTTGGCATCCCACACTACCTTCACCAATCGAACATCCTTCCTCTTGTGTAATTTAGTGCGAACATCATCAATGCGGATTGGTTGCAACTCCAGCGTTCGATCAGGTTGTAGTTGAATGTCTTCCAGTTCTAAAACATGAGAGGGATTGGCTATATACTTTCTGAGTTGAGACACATGGAAAACAGGATGAAGGTTTGATAGTTGAGGAGGCAAAGCAAGCTCATAAGCTACTGGTCCAATCTTCTTCAGAATTTGATACGGTCCTATGAACTTGGGAGACAGCTTCTTTGGACGAACAACTCTTCCCACTCCAGTGATTGGATTCAACCTTAAAAATACATGGTCTCCTGCTGCAAACTCCAAGGGTCTTCTCCTCCTATCTGCATAAGATTTCTGTCTGCTCAAGGATGTCTTCAATCTGTCCCGAATCAATTTCACTTTATCAGTAGTTTGCTGGATAAGTTCTGGTCCAGTTAGCACATTCTCTCCTTCCTGAAACCAGCAAAGTGGCGTTCTGCACTTCCTTCCATAGAGAGCTTCAAAAGGCGCCATACCAATGCTAGACTGGAAACTGTTATTGTATGTGAATTCCACTAGTGGCAAGACCTCATCCCATGCGCCTAAATGGTCCAGGACACACGTCCTAAGCAAATCTTCTAACGTCTGGATGGTCCTTTCAGATTGGCCATCTGTTTGCGGATGATACGCAGAACTCATCTGTAGCTTGCTTCCCAATTCACCTTGTAAAGATTGCCAAAACCGAGATGTGAATCTCGTGTCTCGGTCAGAAACTATGCTTGAAGGCACTCCATGAAGACGCACTATCTCCTTGATGTACAGCTTAGCCAAATTTGTCATTGACATCTTCAAATTCACGGCTAAGAAGTGGGCGCTCTTAGTTAATCTGTCCACAATTACCCAGATTGAATCGTGATTCTTGACTGTGCGTGGCAGATGAGTCACAAAGTCCATGGAAATGCTGTCCCACTTCCATTCAGGAATCTCCAATTGTTGAAGCAATCCACCTGGACGTTGGTGTTCAGCCTTGGCGCGTTGACAGGTTAAGCAAGATGCCACAAAGCGTGCAACATCACTCTTCATTCCCGGCCACCAGAAAGATTTCCTAAGATCTTGATACATCTTAGTCATACCGGGGTGTATGCTAAGACGACTATGATGAGCTTCTTCCAATATAATACGTTTCAGCTCTCCATCATTGGGAATGCAAGTTCTTCCCAAATAACGCAACATACCATCCGTTCCAGCATTAAACTCCTTAGCTTTTTCTGAACCGAGTGCATCAAATATCTTCAACAGTTCTTCATCCTCACGTTGCTTCATCCAGATTCTGTCAAACACATCACTAGAAATTCTAAGATTACAGCACCTTATTACGTTCTCTCCTAATTCAAATTGTAATCTTAGATCTCTAAAATTCTCCACCAAGTTCAGCTCCTTCACCATCATCAATGAGACTTGTACTGTATTCCTGCTTAGGGCGTCTGCCACTACGTTGGCTTTCCCAGGGTGATATAGCAGTTCAAAATCATAATCTTTTAAAAATTCCAGCCAACGTCTTTGCCTCATATTCAGCTCCCTCTGATCAAACAAATATTTGAGGCTCTTGTGATCACTAAAGACTTGGAACGTTGATCCGTATAAATAGTGCCTCCAAATCTTTAGTGCAAAAACGACAGCTGCCAACTCCAGGTCGTGTGTGGGATAATTGCGTTCATGAATCTTCAACTGGCGAGACGCGTACGCTACTGCACGTCTCTCTTGCATGAGCACACAGCCCAAACCTTGGTGAGATGCGTCACAGTACACTTCAAATGGCTTGGACGTGTCTGGAATAATCAAAACTGGCGCGCTCGTCAATTTCATCTTCAGCTCCTGGAACCGTTCCTCACACAGATCAGTCCAAGCGAATGGCTGATCCTTTCTAGTCAATCTAGTAAGAGGAGCCACTATCTTGGCGAACCCCTCTATGAAACGTCTGTAATAACCAGCCAGCCCCACAAAACTCCTCACTTCAGTGACTGAACGCGGGCTCTTCCAATCTAACACTGCTTGCACTTTAGAGGGATCTACTGAAATACCTTCAGACGATATCACATGCCCCAGAAACTGCACCTCCTTTAACCAGAATTCACACTTGGACAGCTTTGCGTACAACTCTTTCTCCCTCAACACGGTTAGTACTGTTCTCAAGTGTTCTTCATGTTCAGCATTGGTTTTGGAGTAGATGAGAATATCATCTATGAACACAACTACAAATTTATCCAAATAGGGTCTAAATATCCGGTTCATGTAATCCATGAAGATGGCTGGAGCGTTCGTTACTCCAAATGGCATTACCACGTACTCATAATGCCCATAACGTGATCTGAATGCTGTCTTCTGGATGTCGTCCTCCTTAACCCTTATCTGGTGATATCCTGAACGCAAATCAATCTTAGAAAATACTGTTGCTCCATGCAGCTGATCCAACAAATCATCTATTCTTGGCAACGGGTATTTGTTCTTGATGGTCAGCTTGTTTAATTGCCTGTAATCTATACATAACCGAGAGCTGCCATCTTTCTTTTTCACCAAGAGTACCGGAGCTCCCCATGGTGATACGCTCGGTCTAATGAATTTCTTCTCCATAAGCTCTTCAATTTGCTTCTTGAGTTCAACCAACTCTGCAGGTGCCATTCGGTAAGGTTGAACAGATATAGGAGCTGCCGTTGTCACCAAATCAATGGTGAATTCGACTTCTCTAACAGGAGGCAATCCTGGTATCTCTTCTGGAAAAACGTCCAGAAATTCACTCACCACTGCTCGTTCCGTACTGCTCTCATTGGACGTCCGTGCTTCCGTCAACCCTCCTAACTCCTTGTCTTCATGTGTCATAATGAGAAAACAGCTTGCACCTTCCATTATATCCTCCCTTAACTGACCGAATGTAACTCCCACACATTCTTCATCATCTTCAGGAAACACTAATTCCTTCTTGCCACAATCTATAATAATATGGTTGGTAGCCAACCAATCCATTCCTAGAATTATTTCCAAGTCCTTCAAAGGTAAACAGATTAAGTTCACCTTATAACTATGCCCCTCAACCACAATAGGACATCTAATGCACACGGTAGATGTTCTAAGCTCTCCAGCCGCTGGTGTTGATACCACCAAGTCAAACTGCAGATCTCTCTCTACTATTCCCAGCTTTTCAACACACGCCTTCGAGATGAAGGAGTGCGTTGCCCCAGAGTCAAACAGCACACAACAAGGCACTCCAAACAGCAAGCATTCACCAGTTATAAGATTACCTGCGTTCTCTGCTTCCGCTCCAGTGATAGCGTACACTCTCCCCACTGCTTGTGCACGTCCACCCCGTGGCTGATTTCTGCCAGTGTTTGGTGGTCTCATCACTGCTCTTCCACTCATGTTACACTCGTTCTCCACGTGCCCATTTCGTCCACATCTGTTACAGTGCTTTCCTCCTACCAGTTGAGGGCAGGATGAACGGTAATGCGGCCCTCCACAGTGAAAGCAAGTTACACTGCCTTGTCCAGCTTGTCCTACAGGAACCAGTGCTTGAGAACCACTTGTATTGGCTGATTGATTTGGACGAGCGTAAGGTAGTCTCCTCTGAACAGAACTTCCCCTGGACACAATTGGTCCCCTACTAACTTGCGGTTGTTTCTTCTGTCGTTCAACCTCTGCCATATTTTTCTCCAATACCTTAGCTCGCTCAACCATACTGGGAAAAGACCGGATACATAAGCTGGATATCAACACCTTCAAATCACTCCTCAATCCGTTCTCAAACTTCCTACACTGCCATTCTTCATTGGCTGCCATCGTATAGAACCGAACAAGGTGCTTGAACTTGTTGGTATACTCTGAAACTGTCATCCCACCTTGAACTAGTTGTAAAAACTCCACTTCCTTCGCAAACCGTACGCTGTCAGGAAAGTACTCCTCGTAAAATTTACCACGAAATACTTCCCAAGTGACAGGACGTTGAGCTTCTATCAGAATAGCTCTTGTGCTCGCCCACCAGTGGCTTGCTTCCCCAGTCAGTAAATATTCTGTGTAAGCCAACCTATTCTCGTCCGGACACCTCTTTGCATTGAAAATTCTCTCCATGTCTCCTAGCCACTGATCCGCCTCATCAGGGAGGCCCTTTCCATTGAATTTAGCTGGATGATGCTGGAGGAAACTCTCCAAACTCCATTCAGCGTTTGGTTGAGCAGCGTGTGGAGTGGCGTTTGAAGAGGATGCTCCAGGCGTACCTCTAGTGGCAGCAAGGATGTCCATCAATTGTCTCTGTGTGTTTTCAGCAGTAACACGTGAGGCTTCTAAACCCTGCATGGCTGCCTGATTCTGCTGCATCAGGGTGGTGTTCTGTTCCATAAGGGTGGTATTTTGTCGTTGGAGTCTCTCAATAACGTCCTCCAACAATCTAGAGCGGTTGGAAGTATCAGGTTCATTCGGTTGAGGAGGGGGAGGCAATCTAGGTGCCATTAGTTCTCTGGATACAGAGAAAACGAGCGTTAGTTATGTCCAAGAGTTAAATAATAATAACTCATTAAACATATAATAAGCACACAGCAAAACACAGTGCACTCATAACCCTACAGTGTCCTTAAGAGAACAAAACTGTTCTGATACCACTAATGTAACATCCCAAATAATGATAATTACCATTAACCAGAACTGATCACATTTACAGAGATAAACAGTGCAGTCTTAAGAATATTACAGTAGCTCAGAATTTTAAAACTTAACATACAGCACGTACAGTAAAATCTGCAGTGTTCAGAATTCATAAAAAAATAAACAGAAACCAGTTCTGATTATCCATTCTGTAGAATTTAAATACAGAATATCAAAATACAGTCCAGCACTTGACAGAATTCCAAATTTTCAGATAAATACAAAACAGATCTGCAGAACTATATATATATATACAACTGCCAAAAATACTGCACAACACACTAGACTAAAACTGCTACGGAATCGCGCCTCTACTGTTCAGCTTTTACTTCAACTTCAACCAGGTTTGCATCTTCCAAATTTTCTTCTTCCAGTAATACTTCAAGAGATGCATCACCCTCTGCTCACATCCACAACGGATGATCATTGCATTTTGACAAGACGGATTATACATGGACAGTAAACAGCACCAGGAAAATTGCAAGGGTAAGCTTATATTGTTTAATTAATACAACATACATACAGTTCACAATTTAATTCACAGATACATCAAACAACTTAATCATAAAATTTAACATATAAATCTATATAAAACAGACTGTACTGAACTGTATGAACCATGTAGTTACAGGCGTCCTTGCACCCAAGTGGTGTGGTAGCCGGGATATACCTAATCAGCTTCCACATGCGGTTAATCCTTCGCCCCTGCTAAGTGAGGGATACGAATGACCTCCACTTGAGGTTAATCATTCGCCCCTGCTAAGTGAGGGATACGAATGACCTCCTGCCATTCCCACGCATGACTACCCCCTTCTACGTGAAGATGAGCATCACGGAATATCAGGATGGACCAAGCCATCAGTAACTTGTCCATGTTCATACTTTACAAATTTAGCATTTAATACAACTGAGAAGCTCCTCCATGGAACGCTCATTCAAGTTCAAAATCATATAATCATATCATGTCGTGTTCAACCATCATATCCTTTCATAATTATAATATCTCCATTCTGTATTTCACTCTCTTAATATTAACGTCATGCATTCTTTAATCAAATAAAATGAACTTATCACAGAACCTTTGATTTCACGTTTCTGGACAAAAGAAACGAGTCATTTATTCACTTAATATGCTTCAACTCTTGATAATTTGAAAATACTGATCTTTAGAAGAGATGAATAATACATTGAAAGATTTTAAGTGTAAAGAATCTAGATAGAACCCAAGGAATAAAACCAGTGATAAGTGTTTAGATACACCAGCAATATAATTGATTTCAGAAGAACAGCACTGGCAGTCCAAGTACGAACGTAATTTAACAATTTGGACGAACGCCAGTTATGTTCGCTCAAAATTCAATAATAGGGACGAACGTTCAGTTTAGAAACCGAACCCCGCTTTGGAACGAACGCTAAGTCAATGACCGAGCACAATCAGAACGAACGTTGGTATAAACCGAACGTTGGGTAGGACGAACGTTTAGGTATATGACCGAACACCAGTTATGAACGAACGTTCAATATAGAAACGAACGCTCTGTAGACGAACGTTCAACAGAAGGTCGAACTTCATTTAGGACGAACGTTATTAAGGACGGACGCTCTACTTAAGGCCGAACGTCACTCATTTATAAAGTTTTAAATATTTAAATATTACTGAGCTAGACGAACGCTCAGATCATCAACTAGGGACGCTCATTCTCGGGCAGAATTCTTTCCAAATGAAAGAATTCTAGTCTAAGTAAGCTTAACTGAAAACCGAACGGTTTAAGACCGTACAGGGACGAACGTCCTTTATCAGTACAGAGACCAGATTTCTCAACTCTTAACAGAATTTTCCAGATTTCGATTTTTATGAACTTGACAACTTTCCTTTCAGATTTAATACATCAAATCATACAGATTTCAACATTTGGATCATTCCAAATATACAATCACCATACTCCATTTATACAGAATCAAATCAATATACATTTAAATCAAAAATCAGCAACAACATATATAATACAATTAAGCAGTGTTCATTCATGACAGATTCAATCGATCTAATCATTCCAACTCTATAACATTCACACATCTTTCATGCGTATCCAAAACAACATGCAAATGAACCAGAATTTATATCTCATATCAGTAAACGTTCATAAGGCTCAAATATCAGATTTCATATACATGCAACTCAGATTATAAAATCAAGCAGTATGAATTAAACATATAAGCTTCCCTTACCCGGATTGAAGTTCCAACTTGTCCTAGATGAAAATGGCTTTATCCAACTATGCTTCTATTATATTCTTGATTCTTCCAAAACAAATCTAATCAAAAATTGCAGAACTCTGAGACTACATACTTGCATGCACTAAAACTCTATTCTTCCAGAAACCTAAGAACGAAATACAGTAAGAAGGCTTACCAGATTGGATTCAGTTTCTGTTTGGTCCAAAATGGAGATCACAGCAGTACTAACATTCCTATGGTGCTGCAATTGTGATCAGAGAGGAAACGTGAGTTTTCTGATAGAGAGAAGTTAAGGATTCTTAGAGAGAAATTTGGAGAAAATGAAGAGTTTGGTTTTCTGAGGAAGAAGATGAATGAGTGTGCAGGTGAAAGGGTTCTCAGAAAACTTTGGTTTTGTTAAAGTAACGTTTGCTTGAACAAACATGTCCAAGACTGACACCTGCATACTAAATTCTGATTTGTAAGTTTCTAACGTGACAAGTGGCAGGTGTGCATGTAAGGAGTGGTGCGTTTTTAATGTTGCAGAGAATGATGGTGGTTCAGTTTTCTGTGCATTGCAGAGGTGAAAATCAGAGTTGAAAGTGGGTTTTTAATTACCCGCAACAGTGACGTGGTGTGTGTGTTAGTGGTGTGATGTCAGGATTAAATTTGCTAATTATCCAGGGTCTCACATTCATGCTTCTGTACTTTTATCGAATCATGGATTAATTTCAGCAAAGGTGTCTGCAAAAGGGGAGCCCAAAAGGTATAGAAAGAAAAGACCAGGCCTAGTAAAGTTCGTGAAGAGGGAGGATGTTTCTTTCTGTACCCTGTCAATTTTCTTTTTACACTCTTCAAAACTTTCCAGAATAATGTCGTGTAAGGAAAAATTTAATGGATGGAGGAGGAAACTATCGAAGAGGGAAAAAGCAAATAACCTTTGGGCCTTGTACCTCCGAACCAAAATTCGAAGGGTAAATTGGGAAGTTTTGGAAAAATATCTGAGAGGGATAAACCGGTAAGAGATGAGTGTTTGAGAAACAATAGAAGAGAAAAGAGAAAAGCGAGAAGAGAGAAGGATGTCGTCGTTGTCAAGCATGTTTGGGTGTGGAGTGGTGATGGCGCCACCACAAGCACTGGGAATTGGAAAGAGAAGTGACGATAGTGTGTTCGTCTCGGCCGCAGAAGAAAGCGACTGCGCATCACATGAAGACTCGGCCACGGAAGACGCAGCCATGGGATATAAACCGCAAGCCAACTGTGTACGATCCTATGCCTCCTCTTCCTCCGGATTGGACTCTCGTTATTCCTGCTGACGCTTCTTCTGCTTCCGCTGCTCCTCCGCCTCCCTCTGCCTAGCCACTTACTCGGTACTGCGTCGTCGTTTTCATGCTTTCTCTGTTTTCTTCAAGCCTCATATTCGCTACTCTTTAAACATTTTATCTTATATTTCTTGTTTAAATCTCAAATGAAACTTTTTATCTGTGCAATTGTTTTGGATGAATTCACTTTCTTAGGTACGGTGAGCACGAGAATTCGATTAATTTGCGAACTGATGGTTAGGTTTTCTGAATGCGTCTAGTATACGTCAATTTTTAGACTAAAACTAGACACTCTCCCTACACACTCAGGAACCCTTTGCAACTTCCTTTACCTTTATATTTCTGAATTCTTGTAGACAGATGTTCTTTCTGCACTACTTTTCTTCTTACAGTTTTCTTTTTCACATTTTTTTTTGTCTCTTATTTCTTTTCTCCACTTAGCTATGTTCTCGCATGTATACATATACTAGAGAAATTAAAGAAAGAGGCATAAGTGGACCAATATCGAACACCTTCAACTCAAAACTAAGGCAGTAGGAAAAATATTTGAATGTACAGTCTGACCAAGGGTCTGTGTAAATATCTGTAATGGAAAGTAGTTACTGCAGAAACAGAACAGAACAAAGCTGTTAATTACCACAAGCTTGTGTTAACCAGAATACTCTCCCTTAATCCAAGTTCTCAAAAGGAAACAATTCGTATTTCATTTCTCAGTTTTACAAATTCAGACACTCAGACAGCATAATTCAGCTGCTTTTATGTTGACTTAAGAAGTCGTATTCTTTGCAAGTGGGTTGGGTGTGGGTATTATACTATCCGTACTTGCGGATATCCACTATTCCAAAAAATAAAAATAAAAATTTAATTTATATTTTATTGAGTTAAATTTAATTAAAATTAACATTAATTTATATTTTATGAGGTTAAATTTAATTAAAATATAATTTTAATTTGTATTTAATTTAATTTATATTATATTTTATGTAACATCCCAAAATATAGTAATTACCATAATTGAGAATTAATTACAATTAATAATATAAACAGTGCAGTCTTTGCATTAACTCAGATTTAAAAGCCGAACGACACCAGTACAAGGGAAGCGCGCATAAACGCTTACAAGGGAAACTAAAACGAATGCTTCAAATATATACTAACGTACGCTAAACAGAAGCAAAACAATAACTAGGACGAACGGCTATACAAAAACACTTGGCCGAACGTTCAATCGAAGCTAACAACTTCAGTCCTAATTTAACGAGCGTGTTCAGGCTCGGTCTTTACTTCCACTTCCACAAGATTTGCATCTTCCAAATTTCCTTCTTCCAGCATTTCTTCAACGGACGTACCACCATCTGCTCACATCCACAACGGATGATCATTGCATTTGACAAGACGGAGATACATGGACAGTAGACAACACAATGGAAAACGCAAGGGTAAGCTTATAATATTTAATTCATACGTTCAACATTCACATTCAACATTTCACATGCAAACGCACCACATACAATTTAACATAATATATCATAGAAATTTATAAGTATAAAAGACGACCGTCCGGACTGTATGAACCATGTAGCTACAGGCGTCCTTGCACCCGAGTGATGTAGTAGCTGGGATACCCTCAACAGCTGCCACTCGAGGTTAATCCTTCGCCCCTGCTAAGTGAGGGATACGAATGACCTCCTGCCATTCCCACACATGACTACCCCCTTCTACGTGAAGATGAGCATCACGGAATATCAGGATGGACCAAGCCAGCATTAGCTATCCACGGTCATACTTTACCAATTCAATGTTCAACATACATGAGACGTTCCTCCATGGAACGCTCGTCCAATATCCATAATCACAGATTCAATTCATATAGTCTTCACACCGTAATTCATGATAATGTAACATCAAATTCATCTTTAACTTTAAGAGAATAAAAGAACGAACGTTCAGTCCACTGAATAATCAGGACGAACGTCCAAATGACTTCACTGGATACGCAGGAAAAATACTTAGAACGAACGTAATTTCTGTTGATCCAGTTAAATGAACTGGCTCGACTTAAAGCGTACTGGTACTTAGAAAATAATCATGATAGAAACTTGAACCAGATTTAATGTACAAAGGAGGGTCAAGCACACTTAGAATTATCTTTCAAGATATTTACATATGAAAAACCAATTCCAGGAATGGAACGAACGTAAAGAAATGAATATTTGAATACTTTGAACGAACGCTATTTCATCAATTGAATACTCAATTAGTACGAACGCGAGGTATGAGACCTAGCGAGATTTAGAACGGACGCTCGTGATAAGAACGAGCGCTTATTAAGAACGGACGCTCGACATAAGGCCGAACGCTATGAAGGACGAACGCTCGACATAAGGCCGAACGCTATCAAAGACGAACGTTCACCATAAGGACGAACACTATCAAAGACGAACGTTCAACATAAGGACGAACGCTATCAAAGACGAACGTTCACCATAAGGACGAACGCTATCAAAGACGAACGTTCACCATAAGGACGAACGCTATCAAAGACGAACGTTCACCATAAGGACGAACGCTATTTAGGACGAACGCTTCGGTATAAGACCGAGCGTTACTTATTCATAAAGTTTTAAATATTTAAATACTGCTGAGCTGGACGAACGCTCAGACCATCAACTGGAGACGCTCGCTCTCGAGCAGAATTCTTTCCAAATGAAGGAATTCCATTCTAAGTTGTTTTAAAGAAAAAAAACCGAACGGTCTAAGACCGTACAGTGACGAGCGTCAATTATCAAGGGGATAATTTGGGTTTTCAGACTTCTCAAACTTAACAAATTTCCAGATTTCAACATCTCAGAATATACTTTATACTTCAAACAATTTTCAAATCTTTAAACTTTATAAATTCTACTTCCAGATTAATTCCCATTCCACAATCAACCTATTAAGAACTCATACATTAACATATTCATCCATCACTCATACGAATCAAACCAACATGCAGTTTCAAACCACCCAAACATATATAATACAGTCAACAGTGCTCGTTCATGACAGATAAATCAAAATCAGAATCACAATCCATAACAGTGGTCCTCCATACAGCTCAAATATCATGCTTCTATCACATGCAATTCAGTTTACACAACATACAAGTATCAATTAAAAATTATAAGCTTCCCTTACCTGGTCTAGCAGTGAACTCCCTATGCAAACACTTGTTAACTTGCCCAAATAAAATTTCCTACCCGCAACGTGCTTTCTCAAGCGTTTCACTAACTCTATCCAGGAAGAACGTAAGAAACTTAGAGTATATTCTAACATGCAGCTGTATTAAGGTCTGCATGCAACTTAGAAAAGGGTTTCTAGGGTTCGAGAGCTTACCAGTCCAGATCTTGGTTCTGTTCGGTTCAGAACGCTGCTCACGGTGCAGGGAACGTTTCTGCAGTATCTGAAATGGATTAGGAGTAAGCTTTGGTAAGTTACAGAAGAGAGAAGCTTGGGAGTTCCTAGAGAGAAGTTGGAGGAGATGAAAGGGTGAATTCGGAGGAAGAAGATGAGTGAGTGCAGGTGAAAGGGTTTTTTTTTTCTAAAATTTAGAGTTTTGTTAATTTCTTGTTCGTTTGAACGAACGTGTCTCAAGCCGACACCTGCACACCAACCTCTGATCAGGAAGCTTCTTCCGCAACACGTGGCGTGCTTGCATGCAAGGATTGGTGCGTTTTTAATGCACTGAGTGCGTGTGACGTGGAGCGGTTTCAGAGAATTATGGGGGCTTGGTTTCAGTGCACTGCAGAGGGATTTATCAGCTTTTGAAAGTGGGTTTTTAACGAGAATAAGCGTTGATTGTGGTGTGGATTAATTATGATGACAGGGAATTACTACTACTAATTATTTAGGGTTTCACATTTTATATATTATTTGAAATTTTATTTCAATTTTATCTTGATAATTTATAAAAATATATTTTTAAAATATTTACAGATATCTGTGGGTATATGCGGGTTTTAAAATATTCGCAAATATTTTTTAAGTAGGTAGAGAATGAATTTTTTTGTGAGGTTGGATTGCGGATAAACTATCTGTGCTCGACTCAACCTGTTGTCATCTAAGGTGATCATGAATATTAAATGTCAAAATAACTATATTTCTATCATCAATTTAATCATTTAGTTAATAGTTTATAAATACACATTAATATTAAAAGAAGTATACATTTAATACTCTTTATTATTATTATTATTGTTTAATTTATTTATTTTTACTTAAGTGAATATGTCTATTTCATTTGGATTTTCATTTTATATTGGACAATGAATCATTGTCAGTCTTCAAAGTGACTACACTATAAAATTGATCTTATTCCTTCTACAACTAGTTCATAAAATTGGCCTTTATTTATGCTAATGTTAGATCATAATTCTAACTTATTAATGAATCATTGGGGGTAAAGAAATGTAGGGACTAATCTTGAGAGGTAACCTAAGATATATTCAAATTAATTGTAAAATACAGGTATACTACTATTGAAATTTTGTCATATTTTAACACTAATCAACTTTCGTTGTGTGTTCTTTTGTACTAACAATTTGCATTCAATTTTGTTTGGCTTTATTAAATTAATGTTAAAACACTTTTTGTCCTTTCATAAGGAAAACAAGTTGTCAGTCATAATAACATCCAGTTTTTAATCATATGCATTTAGGCTGATGGCTATGTATTCTTTCTTGTTTGTTTCAGGTAAAGAACAAGAATATTGGGAGCAGGACAATATAAGAGAAGAGTATGATCCAGTAGCATACAGGTTTGATAAGATTTCAGTCCTATCCATAGTGATTACATGATTACAGTAGTCACTAGTGAACCTTGTAATTTAATTTATTACCATCAGTTTATTTGTGCAATATTCCTTTGATTGTTTCGGTGCCCTGATTCTCTTTTTAGTTCTTACGAAACTATAAACCATTGATATCTATATTTCTTATATTATAAGATATTCATTTTAGTCCTTATACTATTTAAGAAACATCAGGTGTTCTGTAGTAGATGGTTGTCACCTCAAAATTATTAGTTACTGGACATCAAAACCATAAAATAAAATTTGATGGAGATCAAAACCATTAAATTAGTATATTACAGATACAAGAAACATATTTAAGTCTGTTTTTTTTTGTTTCCTTATCTTAGTCGGTTTCAATCTGTTAGTGCACTAGGGATTTTTGAAGCTGCTCTAGTACCTGATCTAATTAGTAATTATTAGAATAAATAGAAGTTTTAAGTTAAGTTATTTCTTGCATAAACTTATGATGTTTTCCAATGTGATACAAAAACATATAAAATTGGCCTTTATTTATGCTAATGCTAGATCATAATTCTATCTGATTAATGAATCATTCGGGTAAAGAAATATAGGGACTAGTCTTGAGAGGCAACCTACGATATATTCAAACTAATTGTAAAATACAGTTGCTGCTATACTATTGAAATTTTATCATGTATTCCAACACTGATCAACTTTCGCAGTGTGTTCTTTTGTATTAACAATCTCCATTCAATTTTGTTTGGCTTTATTAAATTAATGTTAAAACACTTTTTGTGCTTTTATCACGAAAAAAAGTTATGATTACAAGTGTTGTAACATCCCAATTATATAATAACCAATAGGTTTAATCCTTTTCGACATCCCTATTTATGTACGAATGTCTCAATTGGGTCCTCGTTTTTTAAAGTGTATCAAAATGGTCCCTAATTTTGAAAATTGATATCAATTGAGTCCTTTCCGTTAAGTTGGCTGGACGGCGTTAAAAAAATTGATGAGTGGATGCTGAGATGACGAACGAACGCCCGTCCACCAGCGAACGAACGCTCGTCCACCAGCGAACGAACGCTCGTCCACCAGAGAACGAATGCTCGTCGACCTCTTACTACTGGACGACCGTTCGTTCCACACTGGACGACCGTTCGTTCGGTGGTCGACGAGCGTTCGTTCGCTGATGGACGAGCGTTCGTTTGCTGGTGGACGAGCGTTCGTTCGTCATCTCAGCATCCACTCATCAATTTTTTTAACGCCGTCCAGCCAACTTAACGGAAAGGACTCAATTGATATCAATTTTCAAAATTAGGGACCATTTTGATACACTTTAGAAAACGAGAACCCAATTGAGACATTCGTACATAAATAGGGATGTCGAAAAGGATTAAACCTAACCAATATTATATAATAAAGACGTCAACATTCAAATATAGAGAACAGTCAGCATATGACGTGTAATTTAAGTGCAGAATTACAGTCATCCAAAAAAGAAAGGAACGAAAATTTAAACTTAACAGTTTAAATTATTGAACACTACAACAAGTGTTCGAATAGGAAAGTTCTTAGCAGACTAAACCAGAACCTCGGTATCCTCTAGCTCTTGCTCCAAGGGAATCTCCTCGACAACATCTGCTCCCATCCAAGTGGATGATCATCGCCAAAGGAACGAAAATTTAAACTTAACGGTTTAAATTATTGAACACTACAACAAGTGTTCGAATAGGAAAGTTCTTAGCAGACTAAACCGCAACCTCGGTATCCTCTAGCTCTTGCTCCAAGGGAATCTCCTCGACAACATCTGCTCCCATCCAAGTGGATGATCATCGCCAAAGAAACGAAAATTTAAACTTAACGGTTTAAATTATTGAACACTACAACAAGTGTTCGAATAGGAAAGTTCTTAGCAGACTAAACCGCAACCTCGGTATCCTCTAGCTCTTGCTCCAAGGGAATCTCCTCGACAACATCTACTCCCATCCAAGTGGATGATCATCGCCAACGAAACATACCCAAACAGCACATAACAAAAACAATGCAAGGGTGAGCTAGATATAAAAAAAACATGTTATACATATAGCACAGTTAATTCATGTCATCATACGTAGTTATATATATATATATAAGAACAATTCAAGCATACTCATTAAACCACAACTCACACTCACACGACTCATCCGGATTTGTATAACTCTCGAACTAGCAGTCGTCTTTGCACTTGCATAGTTCTGTTGGCACTCTTCAACACTAGCAAGGTGAATCCCCAAGCTGCCTATCTCTGCCATTAAAGGCTATAGACGAGGACCTCCCTCTACTCTCACCACAGACACTGTTCTTCTCTATGTGAGCATGAACAATGCTTTGAGTGTAGGGATAGAGAGACCGAGCCCAAAGTTCACTACAGTTATACAGAACAACCACAACACCACATATCACTTTCATCCATCTCTCCCCGAGATGTCCAAATCATACTCAAACTCATCATTTACATCCACAGTCATCTCTCCCTGAGATGTCCAAATCATACTCAAACTCATCATTTACAACCATAGTCATATTATCAGAGTAATTTATCATATCTCATGCATTCACATGTTTTTCACATAAATCACATCAGAGTACATATTCCAACCACATTGCACACTTAAAACAAGAGCAAATAACCTTGGAACCGAACACTATTTGCCGAGCACTATTTGGACGAATACATTTGGACGAACGCTATCTGCCGAATGCTATTGTTGAATAGGCTTAATTACCTACTTAGTCCCCATGTTCGGAGGTAATTTGCTGTTTAGTACCCGGTTTTAAAAATGTAGGCATTTGATACCTATGTTTTGAAATTTGTATCAATTGAATCCTACCCACTTAACGCCGTTATAAATCTAACGTTTTTCTGACATCAACTTTGAATTGTGGACGAGCGGTTGTGGACGATCGTCCAAACAGAGGAGGACGCTCGTCCAACACTGGAGGACGCTCGTCCAAACAGAGGAGGACGCTCGTCCAACAGTGGAGGACGCTCGTCCAAACAGAGGAGGACGCTCGTCCAACAGTGGAGGACGCTCGTCCAACAGTGGAGGACGCTCGTCCAAACAGAGGAGGACGCTCGTCCAAACAGAGGAGGACGCTCATCCAACAGTGGAGGACGCTCGTCTAACAGTGGAGGACGCTCGTCCAAACAGAGGAGGACGCTCGTCCAACAGAAGAGGACGCTCGTCCAACGATGCTCGGACGCTCGTCCACTACCGCTCGTCCACAATTCAAAGTTGATGTCAGAAAAACGTTAGATTTATAACGGCGTTAAGTGGGTAGGATTCAATTGATACAAATTTCAAAACATAGGTATCAAATGCCTACATTTTTAAAACCGGGTACTAAACAGCAAATTACCTCCGAACATGGGGACTAAGTAGGTAATTAAGCCTGTTGAATACTAGTTGGTTGAATACTATTTGGACGAACGCTATATGACCGAACGCTATCTGCCGAACGCTATATGCCGAACGTATTTGGCCAATGTAAGACCCTTGTAAACTCAAAATTTTACCAAGTTGTAAAAATTTCAAGTTGTAGTGTAAAATAGAATGCTGTCAAAATTTGACATGGTTTACTATTTTATGTATAACTTTTTATACAATTAATATTTTGGGTTAATTCTTTTTCCATTAGAAAGTAGACTCAAAGAGCTTCGATTTGAGTACTCATACGTTTTTTTTCAACATCGGGAAGGGCCTCAACCAAATCAAACAAGTCACGAAAAACGTTATTTTGAGTTTTCTGCTGGTTAATCGATTAACAGCTGTAGTTAATCGATTGTTACAGAGAAAATTCGTGTTTTAGCCTCTGGACTCGAGTTAATCGATTAGCACTTTAGTTAATCGATTAGCTACGTCAGTTATGGAAACATAACAGCCTGGAACACGTTTTTTTGAGCGTGCAAGGTTGGGGAATCTTCCCACAAACCATTCTTTCCGGATTTTGGGGCTGGAAAATGGATTAGTAAGGCCAGATGTCGGTCTTTTATTGCTAAATTACAATATCTTGGGTCCTTGCTTGTCTTGGAGCCATTTCTTTAAATCCAAATCAGACTTGGAAGTTTGGGGAGAGTGGAGAGCTTTTTGGTGTGAGGAGAACGAAACTCTAAGTGTGCAGAGGTATTGGAGCGTGCTTGGTCTACCAGAAGGGAAGAGTTACTCTCTTGGAAGAAGAAGTTAAGATCTTCAAGAGGTAAGGGGAGCTAATCTATGTATTTTACTTTGTGGAAAATTTGTATGAATTGGATGAAATGTTTTAAGCATATGGAGATGATGTTAGATTGATCCTTGATCTTTGGTTTTCTGTTTGAATCTATGGACTTGTTATTATCAATATGATAAGGTGAGATAATTAAATGATGGATTGAGAATTCTGAATATGAAAGAAGCTTGAAGGTAAAGTTGTAAGGGGAGTTAGATTTAATCTATGAATTCTGCATAAGTTGAATGATGAAATAATTGTGTAAGGTGATGAATATATGTGAATTGGATGATGGAAATTCGTTCTAGCATGTTGGTATATGCGTAAATGAAGTTTTGATGGATTTGGGTGTGAATTAGGGTGGTAAACAAGGAAGTTTTAACTCACTTTTCATGAATACGAAAATTGTGTGTTTTGCTTAGTTAATGAATTTTTGGTTGGATGAATTGATGGAAGTATGAGATGATTATTGGAATTGTGTATGTTGGATCTGTGTTGACATGAAAATTCGGTGGTAGTGCTGTTAGAAAGGAAATCAAGTGTCTTTATGGTCAATTTGGGCTATTTTAGAGGAAGTGAGGTAGGAATTTTGAGTAAATGAGGGCTGCAGTGTTCCTGGACTGTTTGGGCAGTCTAGACAAGTCCATTGTGACTTGTTAGAAACATAAAAGTGGTCTAAAACATGTTCCAAGTAGTAGAATCAAATTTGGGTCCCTAAGTTGTTGAAGTTAGTGTTTTGGAGCTGAAAGTGAACTTTAATCACTTAAAAAAATGGTAGTAGAAATGCTTAGAATCATTTGGATAAGTTTAATTAAGTCTAAAACGAGAATTAAGAGTCTAAGAAGTTGAGAAAAGTGGTTAGAAATGGTCAAGGGAGGTTCTGCTACCATTCTGCAGAATTCTGCATGATGTGAAAAACTGACCGTTCGTCCATGTCGGATTTGGACGATCGGTCATGCCATGTGCTGAGTGGCGTTCGGTCAAATGTTGGTTTGGTTAACGTCCATTCTTGGTAGAAGCGTTCGGTCATAATCATGCTTTGGCTTAGGCATTTAGCGTTCGTCCATGTCTGGAGAGCGTTCGGTTTTCGGGGATGATATTAATAGCGTTCGGTCATTGGTTTAAATAACGATCGCTCAAGTTATGGTTTAGTAACGATCGCTCAGGTGTTGGTTAGTAGCGTTCGTTCATTCGCTGGTTTAGTAGTGTTCGGTCAGTTGATGGTTTAATTATCGTTCGGTCTTCATAAGGTTTGATAGTAAAGCGCTCGTTCAAGGAGTGTTGAATTCAATATGGTGTTCGGTTCTGAGCGTTCGGCCTAGTGTTTGATCTCACAGTGTTCGTCCATGAAGCGCTAGCTTTAACAGCGTTCGTCCCAATAGTGCTCGACTAAGAGTAACAACGCTCGTCCCAATAGTGCTCGACTAAGAGTAACAGCGTTCGTCCAAACAGTGTCCGTCCAATGGTTTATGACGTTCGTCCAAATAGTTAACTCGCACCTCCACTTTGCAGAATTTGTTTTCGATAGTTTTGGGGGTTCTGGATGTCCGTTTTGGACGTTCTCTAGGTCGTTTTGGGGGTTCTTGACCCTTCCGGAACTGTTGGTAATGGTTTCAAACCTGTTTGAGTTACCTAAAAATGAGTATTAAAAAGATATTAAAAAGATATAAAGAAAATGTGTTAGGTGTACACTGTTTTGAGTTGTTTGATATATCTATTTGATATAGGAATGTTGGGTGATCTGTTTGAGATTGCAAATTGATAGGAGAATGATGTTTGAATGGTTAAGTACTGTTGAAATCATGGTTGTATATGATTTGATTATAAGTTTCATGTTAAATGAAGAACTTGAATTGTTTAAAATTTGGTATTGTGATGATTATGTGATGATGATATGATATGTGCGTTATGGTATGGTTGGATTGGTATTGTGAGGATTATTGGATATGTGTATTTTTGGCTACTTGGTGTCATTAAATGAGTGGTGGATAGTAAGCGTTGTGGTTGCTGGCCCGGGGAAGCTCTATAGAGTGATGGGAAGTAACCCTATACACGGGTGACGTGTGTAACCGCCCGGGGAATCTCTTACATTTATGTAAGAGTGATGGGGTGACGTGGGGTACTAGTCCGGTGAAGCTCATTACAAAATTTGATTGGCGTCGTGCTTGCGGGCCCGAGGAATCTCTTTAGGCGAGTGATGAAGGGTATACTTGTACTTGTCCGGGGAAGCTCTTGATTAGAGTGATGGAGGGTGACTTGTGTACTTGCTCGGGGAATCTCCCTATAGAGTGATGGGAAGCAGCATTACACATTAGGGTAATGTGTAACGGCCCGGGGAAGCTCTGAAAAGAGTGATGGGAGTGACGCTAGTACAAATTGGTGTATGTATTTTGATTGATCTGTAATATTGGTGGATGTAGTTTGATTTATTTTGTAATGTATATTGGCGTATGCATTCTAATTTGATATTTTGATACATATTGGTATATGCATATGGTTGAAGCATAATTCGTACTTGGGTATATAGTTTGATCTGGTTAAGGTGTGGATGATAGTATGTTATTATGAGTATATTTATGATGTATATGAATTGTATTTTGTTAGCTCACCCTTGCTTGTTTGTGCATGTGAATGCGATGATCGTGTAATGTGTGATGTTATACGGGAGCAGATGTTATTGCAGATGTGATGGCTGATATTTCTGAACATGCATAAAGGATGAAAGAGAGATGGGATAGATGACTGGGAATGTATTTGTTTGTATTCGATCCTGACTATTTAAACGTTTTATTTTCGGAATAATCGGTTTGTAATAAATAACGTACTATTTTTCCGTGGAAGTTGAATATTAAAAATTTGAATTTTTACTTACGTGTTTTACGGAAAAATTAGTCAGCGTAACACAAAATTTCGGGGTGTTACAGCCAACACTATTCACCGCGCTATTCGGACGAACGCTATCTGTCGACAGCTAAATTGCCGAACACTATGCTATTTGGACGGACGCTATAAAATCCATCATAATCAGGCCGAACGCTAAATACCGAGCACCATATTAGATTGAACACTATTTGGCCGTACGTCATGAGATTAAGCACTATTGACCGAACGCTAAACAGGACACCATATTAAATCGAATACTATTAGGCCGAACGCTAAAACCAAACACCTCATTCAAATCGGATACTGCTTGGACGAACGTTAAGATCAATCTCTTGGGCTCAACACTAAAACACCAAACGTTATTAGACCGCATACCATTAGTTCGAACACCAAAAGAACGAACGCTAAGATCAAGGACTTATGCTGGACGCTAAAACTCCAAACGCTGATAGACAGAATACTATTAGGTCGAACACTATTGAACGAACGTTAAGATCGAGCACTTAGACTTAACGCTAAAACAGCGAACTCTATTAGACTGAATACTATTATTTGAACACTGTTTGGACGATCGGTCAAACATCAAACCTCATCTAGATCGAACGCTAAGTTTTTACGAGCATTACCTGAGGACAAACATCATCGAGACCGAACGTTCTCTATGAATGATCACTAACTTAGAATAATCACCATCAGGATCGAACGTTCACTATCAGATCAAGATCAAACGCTAATCATAATTCATACATCAAGACCGAACGCTTACAATCTAAACCTCAAAATACCTGATCCAGGTCGAACGCTATCAATCACTAATACCCAAGACCGAACGCTTATGATCCAAACCTAATAATCCAAATTAAGGACGAACGACTACAATCACTAATGCACCAAAACGAACGCTCAAGATCACTTCCTGAGAATACCAATTTAGGACGAACGCTTATAATCACTATTGCACCAAAACCGAACGCTCTCGATTCAAACCTAAGAATCCAATTTAAGACCGAACGCTCAAAATTACTAATACACCAAGGTTAGAGGGTGTGGGAACGTAAACTCCTTGTGATTTTGATAACCTTGTGTGCCAATAACTAAGCGTGGCTATGTCCACTCATAAACAGTGAAAGATTTTGGATGGATTGTTTGAGCACTGATCACTACCATGAGCAAGGCTGGGCAATCTCTGAAATCGGTTCTCTTGGATTTGATTCACAAGAGCAATGGCTTGAGATCCTTCAAGCAAATTCATGCGCATCTATTGACTTCTGCCCTTGTTGCCAATGACTTGGTTATTTCCAAGGCTGCAATTTTTTTGGGAAAACATGTTACAGATGTTCATTACCCTTGCAATTTCCTGAAGCAATTTGATTGGAACTTGAGCTCTTTCCCTTGCAATTTGCTGATTTCTGGCTATGCCTCTGGCCACTTACCCTGGCTTGCAATCCTGATTTATAGATGGACTGTTAGGAATGGTTTTGTGCCTGATGTGTACACTATCCCAGCAGTTTTGAAATCTTGTGCTAAGTTTTATGGGATTGTAGAGATTAAACAGTTTCATTCCGTAGCTTTGAAGACTGCCTTGTGGTGCGACATTTATGTGCAAAACACTCTTGTCCATGTGTATTGCATTTCTGGGGACACTGTTGGTGCTGGCAAGGTGTTTGATGACATGCTTGTGAGAGACGTGGTCTCTTGGACTGGCTTGATATCTGGGTATGTCAAGGCTAGGTTGTTTAATGAGGCCATCGCATTGTTTTTTAGAATGGATGTGGAACCTAATGTGGCAACCTTTGTCAGCATACTTGGGGCTTGTGGGAAATTGGGTTGTTTAAATTTGAGGAAAGGAATTCATGGGTTGGGTCTCAAATGTCTGTTCGGGAAGGAGTTGGTGGTATGCAATGCTGTGTTGGATATGTATATGAAGTGTGAGTCTGTCACTGATGGAAGGCAAATGTTTGATGAGATACCTGAGAAAGATATTATTTCTTGGACTAGTATGATAAGCGGGTTAGTGCAGTGCCAGTATCCCAGTGAATCGCTGGACTTGTTCTGCCAAATGCAAGGCTCAGGTTTTGAGCCGGATGGAGTTATACTTACTAGTGTGCTTTCTGCTTGTGCCAGCCTTGGGCTTCTTGACTACGGTAGATGGGTCCATCAGTACATTGATCAATGCCGTATCAAGTGGGATGTTCATATAGGAACTACATTGGTTGACATGTATGCAAAGTGTGGTTGTGTAGACATGGCGCAGCGTATCTTCAGTGGAATGCCTTCTAGGAATATCCGTACTTGGAATGCCTATATAGGTGGCCTAGCAATAAATGGACTTGGGAGGGAAGCATTGAAGCTATTTAAAGATTTGATAGTGTCAGGTGCAAAGCCTAATGAAGTGACATTTCTTGCTGTTTTAACAGCTTGCTGCCATTCTGGCTTTGGTCAGCAAAGGCCGAAAGTATTTCAATGAGATGTCAAGTCCCCTCTACAACCTTTCTTCCTGGTTAGAACACTACGGCTGCATGGTTGATTTACTCTGCAGAGCTGGACTGGTGGAGGAAGCTGTGGAGTTGATAAAGACAATGCCCATGTCCCCTGATGTGCAGATCATAGGAGCGCTTTTGAGTGCCTGTAATACATATGGGAATGTTGGATTCACCCAAGAAATCTTGAAATCACTGCAGAATTTTGAATTTCAAGATAGTGGCATATACGTGCTTCTTTCTAATCTGTATGCCTCTAACAAGAAATGGGCTGACGTGAGAAATGTTAGGAGACTGATGAAGCATAAAGGAATAAGCAAGGCTCCTGGGTCTAGCATTATAAGGGTGGATGGTAAGAGTCATGAATTTTTAGTTGGAGACAGTAATCATCCTCAAAGTGAGGATATTTACGTACTATTGGACATCCTTGCCAATCAAATATACTCTGAGGGGCATATTAATACCCTCTGCTAATCAGACAAGCACACTTGACCCTGAGCTCACGTATTTTGTCTATGGACTTGAACAACTTCTAATGGTGCATTCTATAAAGTGTCTCTAAATCATTTTAGACTTGTCTTATTTATTATGCTCAAACCAGGCCAGATTGGGACTTGATATGGAAGTTCATAATAGTTACAACGCGAGAGCACTGCATTTATGGAAAAGATACGGGGTCACTCCTTGCCAAATTAAGCTTAAGCTTATGCATTGAGAAGCAGCTCAGGAGCAAGATGGTTTCATAGGTACCCTCTTTTAGGGGCCAAAGGGAAATTTTGTCTTGCCCGTGACAGTGACAACGTTTAATGTTTATGATTGTGAGCGATCGGTCAATGGTCACCTGAACTTTGACGACAGTAGTTACTATGCCACAAGCTCTGACATGAGACAAACATAATAGAAATAGAAGCCACTTGGGTAAGTTCAGATACGGAATGCGTCAACTCATTCAATGGCACGTAGTCATAATAATAGAAGAACTCTACCATTACTGGTAGTAGTTTTCCTGAAGCATGAGCATGCTGAGTTTTTTATTTTCTTCCAAATGAGATTCCAATTTTATAGAAGATAAATTCTTGAAAATAAACATAATTTATACAACTTGTGTAAATTAAAGCAGTTGTTTGACCAAGTACTTGCATAGTTAGTTAAGTGGTGGTTTCAGAAATGGAAAAGGTTTCTTCGACAACGTCCATTTGACAACGATTTAACAACGACACGTGGTGTTCTCTGATTTGCTGTTGTAATTGGGAATTTGAAAAGGAGAAAACCTGATTTGGAGGGCAGTTTCGGAATAAGCAGTTCGCGCAGTTGGCGCGTAAGAGAGCCATTCACTTTCCCGAAACTGTGCGTCCACCGTTCTAAACTCTGGGCACGACAAAAAAGATGGTCTTTAGGAAAACCTTGGAAATCGTCGTTCGCAATTGTGTTTGCAACTATTGAAGTCCGACATTGAAGTGGTTTGTCTCCGTCGGCCATTGAAGTGGTTTGTCTCCGTCAGCCATTGAAGCATTGAAGTGTTGGTTGGAAGTGTATTGAACGGGCAAGCGTGTTCTCAGATTTTGTCGAAAGGAGTGGTTTTTTGGGTGTGGCAGTAATGTACAAAGTTGGTTGTGTTGACTGTTAATGGGAAGGTATTTTGTATGGCTTTGTTCGCTTTCGCCATTTATGTATGTGGTTGTTTGGTTTTTCCTTTTTTATTATGAGTTAGATTGTGTATGGTATGTTTGATGGCTGAGTTAAGGATTCGTGACTCCATGGTATGGGTACTTGCGATTTCGAAGGTGTTTAACTAATAGTAAGTTTATCAGCCTTTGCTATTGTAGGTGAATATTTGACAGACTCTATTATTAGAGTTCAAAATGGAATCCTGTAATAACAATGTAAGTAGACCGTAAACATGAATGCTTTCTTTGTTGTTTTTGAGAAGTGAATTGATTGTTATGATTTGGAAACTGTTTTATAGTGGCACCTTCGAGCTTGGATAGATATATCGTACATTGCCAACATGAACTCCTTACTGGCAGCGACACATAAGATGCGCATTTTACAAACTCCGTTTAAGTGGTGTTTAGAAATTGTAGATCCTTTAGAGGTGAACCTAAAATTGTTGAAAAAGATGGTTCGTTGATGGGTTCCCCACCATCAATTGTTTAGAGTTAGCCAACATCTGGTGCCTTTCGATGTGCAGGATGTGTTCATGAGTTTAGGGTTAGGAGTAGGGGGTTTGGATGTTCCTTTTGATGAATCAGTTGTGGGTAAAGTTGGTGAATCCTTTAATTCAAAATGTACGAAATTGAAAGACCTCATAGATATGTTCAATGTGCTTGTAGGTAATGATGATAGTGAGGTAGATGTGGTGTGTCGCTTGTATGTATTAGTTTGTTTTGTGGTGTTCTTTTTTCCTAGGAAGGCAAGATATGTGTCGAACATGCCTTGTTTAGTCTTAGATGACTTAGACAGTTTGTCTAGTTATGATTGGAGTAGTGTTGTACATACATATCTTGTAGATAGTCTAAATAGATGTAATAAGAAACTACTTTCTGGATGGATTGCTGATTCATTGAGCATAAGTGGACTGCCGAGGTAAGTAACTTTGTTATGAACTTATGTTGTTATTTTTTATGATTTTTGCTGTTGTTATGTGATTGTTTTATATTTATTGTCATTGTCAAAGGTACAGTTTGATTGGTACAATCCATAAAATTGTACCAATCAAACTGTACCTTTGACAATGACAATAAATATACAACAATCACATAACAACAGCAAAAATCATAAAAAATAACAACATAAGTTCATAACAAAGTTACTTACCTCGGCAGTCTTAAACAAAACATCTATTTTTTTGTTGTATAATTTAACGAAGAAAATCGCCTAACGCGCGGAAATTCCTTGGCAGAACAATCATCATGCAAACCAAGCCGTTCATACGCCCAAAGCTACAGTTAAAACAATCCAACTAATCAGAACAGTTATTACTATGGATTGACTTAATACAACAAACAACCAATATAAATCATACCTGCAAAACAATAGCATTCCCACTTATGCTCAATGAATCAGCAATCCATCCAGAAAGTAGTTTCTTATTACATCTATTTAGACTATCTACAAGATATGTATGTACAACACTACTCCAATCATAACTAGACAAACTGTCTAAGTCATCTAAGACTAAACAAGGCATGTTCGACACATATCTTGCCTTCCTAGGAAAAAAGAACACCACAAAACAAACTAATACATACAAGCGACACACCACATCTACCTCACTATCATCATTACCTACAAGCACATTGAACATATCTATGAGGTCTTTCAATTTCGTACATTTTGAATTAAAGGATTCACCAACTTTACCCACAACTGATTCATCAAAAGGAACATCCTAACCCTAAACTCATGAACACATCTTGCACATTGAAAGGCTAACTCTAAACGATGGATGGTGGGGAACCCATCGACGAACCATCTTTTTCAACAATTTTAGGTTCACCTCTAAAGGATCTACAATTTCTAAACACCACTTAAACGGAGTTGGTAAAATGCGCATCTTATGTGTTGCTACCAGGAGTTCATGTTGGCAATGTACGATGTATCTATCCAAGCTCAAAGGCGCCACTATAAAACAGTTTCCAAATCATAACAATCAATTCACTTCTCAAAAACAACAAAGAAAGCATTCATGTTTACGGTCTACTTACATTGTTATTACAGGATTCATTTTGAACTCTAATAATAGCGTCTGTCAAATATTCACCTACAATAGCAAAGGCTGACAAACTTACTATTACTCAAACTCCTTCGAAAACGCAAGTACCCATACCATGGAGTCACGAATCCTTAACTCAGCCATCGAACATACCATACACAATCTAACTCACAATAAAAAAGAGAAAACCAAACAACCACATACATAAATGGCGAAAGCGAATAAGGGCATACAAAATACCTTCCCATTAACCGTTAACACAACCAACTTTGTACATTACTGCCACATCCAAAAAACCACTTCTTTCGACAAAATCTGACAACGCTTGCCCGTTCAATACACTTCCAACCGACACTTCAATGTCCGACGGAGACAAACCACTTCAATGCCAGACTTTAATAGTTGCAAACACGATTGCGAACTACGATTTCCAAGGTTTTCCTAAAGACCATCTTTTTTGCCGTGCCCAGACTTTAGGATGGTGGACGCCCAGTTTCGAGAAAGTGAATGGCTCTCTTAGGCGTGAACTGCTTATTCCGAAACTGCCCTCCAAGTTTTCTCCTTTTCAAATTCCCAATTACAACAGCAAATCAGAGAACGCCACGTTGTTAAATCGTTGTCGAAGAAACCTTTTCCTTAATTTAAATATGGAAAACGTTTCTTCAACAACAGATTTTTGACAACAATTTGACAACAACACGTGTCTCACTGTCATTGGTTGTTTTTATTAAATTTTGTTTAAAGATTCATTTTGTTTTGGAGGGCATTTTTGGAATAATTTTCAGAAACTTTTTGGCGCTTTTCAGAAACCCTGCAAAAGTCTCTTTCCTCATTTTCGAAACTCTCTCTCTATCTTTTCGAAACTTTCTCTCCCCCTTCACCGAAAGATCCTTCAAAATTCTATCTCCGTCATTGAAGTTCCTTCCTTTGAAACTCTCTCCGTCATTGAAGTGGTGTCTCTGTCCACCGTTGTTCGTCCGTCGCTTGGGTCCACCAGTGTCTTTGGAGGAAGTCGTCTCTCTCTCTCTCTCCGCCATTGAAGTGCTTTCTGTGCGCCATTTCTCCAAAGCTCTCGTTTTTCCGCTGACCCCGTTGTTCCTTCGTCGCTTAGGTGCATTGTTCCTTCCTCTTTGGTTAGCGAGTGGTTTTGTTGGTATCATTTCTCCAAAGGTATTGTTTTTTCGTATAAACAACCTATAAACAATGGTGCAGAACGTCACTTCTCAACCTATAAACAACCTTCGTGGGTCTTCCATCCACATAGGACTCACCAAACTCGAAATTGCTTGTTATGGACACCTTAAACCATGGCCAACAGGGGGATCCATCCATAAAAACTTGAAAACACAGTCGTCAGGACTGTTGGGGAGTGCTTCAGCCATGTCTGGGTAGCACTCCTTAACTTTTGGTACAAAAGGGGATTTTCCACTGGTGCAGGGAGCACACCCAATAACGTTTAACTCACTCACCCATCTCAAAAAATGAAAAATTCAACAAAAATAGAGAATGGGGAGTAGTGTTCATCTAGCTAGGGAGTACAGTTGAAGTTTCTGTACAAAATACCCATTTTCTTTTGGTAATCGATTACAGGGGTCTTGTAATCGATTAGCAGAGGAAAAAGCGTAATTTGTACAGAAACTTCAACTGTACTCCCGAGCTAGATGAACATTGCTCCCCAACTCTGTTTTTCTGACCTTTGCTACTTGTTTTGTTCTTAAATTTCTCCACCGAAATCCAAATGACTTGATTCTTGTTTTGTTGGAATCTAGACTCAAAGATCTTTCAAACAAAACAAGAATCAACTCATTTGGAGTTCGGTGGAGAAAGTTTTGAGGAAAACAACCAGCAAAAGTCAGAGGTGGTAGAAATATATAAAACGTTAACTTTAAGGAATTAACTGCACCTACTCAGGTGTCCAAAAATTATAAATTAGTAGTCATTGGAAAGATATTTGAGTCTAATTTCTAATAAAAAAATAATCACATCATTTGGAGGTCTGTGGAAAAAGTTATGATTAAAATAGTCAGTAAAGGTCAAAGTTGACAGCATGAGTTATGCACATCACCTCAATTGGAGAAAACCACCTAAATGAACATTTTTATTTTGAAGAAATCAATGACCTAACCTCATTATTGGTGCAGAGAGCTCACCGAATAACATTGAACTCACTCACCCATCTCAAAAAAGGAAAAATTCAACAAAAATAGAGAATGGGGAGCAGTGTTCATCTAGCTGGGGAGTACAGTTGAAGTTTCGATACAAATTACCCTTTTTCCTCTGGTAATCGATTACAGGGGTCTTGTAATCGATTACCAGAGGAAAAAGGGTAACTTGTACAAAAACTTCAACTGTACTCCCCATCTAGATGAACACTGCTCCCCAACTCTGTTTTTCTGAACTTTGCTACTTGTTTTATTCTTAACTTTCTCCACCGAACTCCAAATGACTTGATTCTTGTTTTGTTGGAATCTAGACTCAAAGAGCTTTCCAACAAAACAAGAATCAACGCATTTGGAGTTCGGTGGAGAAAGTTATGAGCAAAACAACCAGCAAAGGTTAGAGGTGGTAGAAATATATAAAACGTTAACTTTAAGGAATTAACTGCACCTACTCAGGTGTCCAAAAATTATAAATTAGTAGTCATTGGAAAGATATTTGAGTCTACTTTCTAATAAAAAAAGAATGGTTTAATGTCTCCGTAGGTCCCTATTTTTGTCATGAATTTCAAATAGGTCCTCGTCATTTTCGGCGTATCAATTCTTGGTTGCTTGGGATTCCTTTGTAAATCTGGCCTGGATCTTTGGACAAATTGGTCCTGAAAATGATTGTATCTTAGCCCTGTTTTTTGCCCATCTTTGCATTATGTATACCCTAATTTCTTCCAGCATTGTTATGATTGGTTTAGTCCTGGTGTGAACCAAGACACTGTTGAAAGCCTCACTGATATTGTTGACCAATGTGTCACATTTTGGTGTTGGACTGAATCTGGACCTTGACCAATATCTACAACAGATGATATATGTTAAAACTGCAACTAATATGGACAAACATAAAATAATATACAAAGGGCAAAAATAATTAATACAAATTGTCAACCTTGGAGGGATGGCAATCAAATGCTTGAATGCGTCTTCATTTATATCTTTAATGTTTCTCATCTCCCTTTCCCAGTTTTGTGGATGAGTGGCAGTAGCTGCCCTCCACATCAGCTGTTTAAGATTTTTACCAGGAAACTTTTTCCTAAAGTTTGAATATAAGTGTCTGACACAAAATCTCTGGTCAACACCTGGGAGTAACTGTTGAATGGCTGGTAGTAGACCCTGTGGTGTTAACGTAAATGATTTATCATCATATCAAATTAATGAACCAATATACGAAAGAAGCAATTTAAATATGATTATTACCTTTTGTTGGTCGGAGACAAAAGTAATTGAACAACACACTTCTCCACCACCAAGATCATCAATCAAAAGTTCCATAAACCACATCCATGAATCTTTGTTTTCGACTTCTACCACCGCATATGCAATGGGCAACATTTGATCATTTCCATCCCTCCCAACAGCCGTCAATAGCTCACCACCATACTTCCCTTTCAAAAAGGCTCCATCTAATCCAATTATTGGCCTACAACAGACAAAACTGTCTTTGCATGCCTTCAGACAACAGTAAAATCTCTTGAAAATTAACTCACCCTCATTATTCTCAACATGGACCTTAACTGTAGATCCTGGATTTCTTTCCAACAACTCATGCGCATAATCATATATCCTCTTATATTGCTCATTAAAGGACCCATCAATTTCATTAGAAGCAATAGCTTTGGCTCTATAAGCCATAGACCTTGATATACCTATGTTCCACTTCCTTTGAACTTTTTCACGAATATCAACACCCTTCATCTTAGGATTTTCCTGAACTGTTTTCACCAACTTTTTGCTCAACCACTTGGCGTCAACTAACTTCAGGTTGAACTCCCTGCTGCATGTATGAATGTCTTTTTTAGTTCTCAGCTGCCATGATTTTACAGCCTCCATATAACCAAAGTATATGGTCCATGGGCATTCTCCTTTTGCACCAAAGCACTTCATCCTCAATCTTCTCTTGTCATTTTTTACAAACTTTATATTCCTCCCATTTTCCAAGGCATACCCTTTTACAGCATCTAAAATATCTTGCTTTTCTGCAAAAAAGGTCCCAACTTCCCATGTAAAGTCTACCATACTTTTTGGCATACAAAAAATACCAAACCTCCCATAACCTTCACTGTCATTAACCTCTTCATCACTATCTGTTGCACTAAGAAATTCCTCAGATTTCCACTCAAAATCTGACAATCCTCTATCGTCATGATCATCACATTCAACACTGACATTATCACGGTCATCATCACTATCATAAAGACTTTCTACTTCTACTTCTACTTCGACATTACAATCTACATCACCATCTATATCACATTCAACACTCACATCTACTAGGCCCTCTAAGCACTCATTAATTCCATGTACATCACCTTCTTCAGTAGATGTACTCCAACTACAAAGATAAACTTCATCCTCCACGACTCCTTCACACACATTCAACTCTTGCTCTTCTTCAACCTCATGCAACTCTTGTACGTGACCATGACCTTCAACCTCTACTTGAACAGCACCACCATCTTCTTCACCCTCGTTCACCTCTTCTAAGTCACCATCAACTACATCATTTACTTCAACACCGTCACCATCTTCTTCACAAACATTCACCTCTTGTAAGTCACCATCAACTACATCATTTACTTCAACACCGTCACCATCTTCTTCACAAACATTGACCTCTTGTAAGTCACCATCAACTACACCATTTACTTCAACACCCTCACCATCTTCTTCACAAACATTCACCTCTTGTAAGTCACCATCACCTTCACCATTTACTTTAACAGAATCACCATCTTCTTCAACCTCTTTTTGTACTGTACCATTACCTTCAACTTCTCCTTCATCATTAGTAATGTCTTCAAGCATATGAATGACTTCGGGATCAGAAACTACATGGACAACGTATAAGTGAACTTCACCATTAAGCCTAGCTAAGTTAGCCATATGCATGGCACCTCTGTCATCAATCAATTGTTCCAACCTATTTTCCAACACTAAACCCCCTCCTAAACAGTACCATAAATCTTTAAAATTCTCATATCCTAAACTTTTGACTACACTGACAACCACAAAAAAACTCCACGTGTCAGGGTCAAAGGACAAAGTTGTTGTCTCCCCTTCATACTTTACGGTACTATCATTAATGAACTTTCCTCCATGGTGGAACACACATACAATAGCGTCCTCCATTACGCACAACACAACATAAATATATCTACAGACCTATTATGAAAACATATCACGACAAAAAAAATATATATTAAAACAGGCACAGAGATCAAATAACTTTAAACATACGCACTCAGACAAAGTCAAATAACTTTAAACATACATGGGGGACCACCAAAATGCAATCAAAACCAGAGACCAAACCATACATCAATGGGGGACCACCACCGAATATTGTAGTTTCGATTGAATAAAAACGAATACAATAAAGCACAAACACTTACCTTCATTTAGATGAACCTCCACTGACCACGTGCTTCAGCTTCTTGCTTCCAACAACAAAAGGACCCACAGACACCGCCCACTGCATGCACTCTGCCGCTTCAGCTCGAACTTACGATCGCGATTTTTGGCCTCTCACGAATAATAAAAACCCTCAAATTCTTTCCCCAATCTCAGTTGCCCTTTAATTTTTTCAAATTTCCTACTTTGCCCTTACCCAAAACTGAATAAACATACGTGCATACCAATTATTTAATACAATAATCGTTTTAAATGCCACGTCTGCACTCAACCATGCCACCTAACCAATACCGTAATGGGCGTTTGTCCAAATTAACGGCAGGCCTGTAATTGATTCAATTTTACAAAAACAAGGACTCAATTGAGACGCCGAAAATGAAGAGGACCTATTTGAAATTCAAGACCAAAATAGGGACCTACGGAGACATTAAACCAATATTTAAATTTAAATTTTATTTTTTGTACACTTGAAATTATTATTTTTATATATAAGATTGCTAAATTGAATTTTATCTTTAATAACAAAATCCCTATGATTAATTAACATAATTAATATATAATTTAACTGGATGAATATATATATATATATATATATATATATATATATATATATATATATATATATATATATATATATATATATATATATATATATATATAACATGGGTTATGGCATAGAAACTCTCCTAGATCCAACATAAATGCATTTTAGACTCTCTAAACACATCATGCTACAACCAATCAACGAATAATACACAATTGAATGAAAGAAAAAAACTTGTACTTCTTTTTTGGAACAAAAAAAGTGCCTATTATTGTCAGAACAAGGCAAAAGCTTAAGAAATTTCACAATCGTGTCAGATAGTGTTACAAGAGGATTTTAAAAGACTAAGAAATACTATGTTTTTATCAGAAGGGTTAATACGATAGCAGAGGAAGGAAGATTTATACTCACATATGATAAGGATATTTAAGTGAAAGAAGTTATAGTGAGTCACATGGAACCCACCAACATTGGTTCGACAACATCCTTTATATATAGGCTCCCCATCTACAAACTGGAAATATATATTTGAACAAATTATTATTAAGAGTTGTCACAGTTCATACACATGATGAGGTTATCTATATCTAAATCAGCAACTATGCAATAAAGCAGAATGGTCATTGAATTTATTTAAATATTTTGATGAATACTTTTCCAATTTATTCAACGGTATTCTTATACATGATTTTATTCCCCCATAGAGGGACATGTCCCTTACCCCATGGGCTACCTTTTGAGGTTAAGTATGAATCAGACTCAAACTCAAATTCCTATACTTACAATTATAGAAAGCATGTTTTTATTTTATTTTTGTAAAATGTAGTGATAGTTTTTTATGAAAAAGTTAGTCAAGGTTATTTCTCATATTAATAAAAAATGTTTTTTTCCGGTTATGATGTTTTAAAAATAACGTTATTTTTCATAAAAATAAACTATAACAAAAAGCTCTACATCTGTAACATCCCAAAATATAGTAATACCATAATTCAGAATTAATTACAATTAACAGTGAACAGTAAACAGTCTTAATATTAACAGGAAACCAAGGTTCAAAGCCTAACGGCTGGTGTACAATTAACGAGCGTATCCAAGTGCAGAGAAAATAAAGCAGAACAACTTAAGGTTTCAGAGTTACAAATTTCAGCTCAAAAATAACGAGCACTAATAACGAACGGTTTTACAAAAATGATAACCGAACGTTCCAAAATGAACTAATATATATACAGTACTAAACTAACGAGCGCTCTAAGGCTCGGCTTTAACTTCAACTTCCACCAGATTTGCATCCTCCAAATTTTCTTCTTCCAGCATGACTTCAAGGGATGCATCACCATCTGCTCACATCCACAACGGATGATCATTGCATTTTGACAAGACGAAAGCACATGGACAGTAGACAACACAAATGGAAAACGCAAGGGTAAGCTTATACTGTTTAATTAATACAACACACATACAGTTCGTAATTCGATTCACACATACATCAAGTAACTTAATCATGTAATTTAACATAGAAAGATATATATGACAGACCGTCCGGACTGTATGAACCATGTAGTTACAGGCGTCCTTGCACCCAAGTGGTGTAATAGCCGGGATATACCTAATCAGCTTCCACTTGAGGTTAATCCTTCGCCCCTGCTAAGTGAGGGATACGAAAGACCTCCTGCCATTCCCACACATGACTACCCCCTTCTACGTGAAGATGAGCATCACGGAATATCAGGATGGACCAAGCCAGCATTAACTAACCACAGTCATACTTTACCAATTCAATATTCAATCATATAAGAGACGTTCCTCCCTGGAACGCTCATCCAATATCCATAATCATAGATTCGATCCATATAGTATTCACACTGTAATTCAATACGATGTAACATCAATTTCATCTTTGACTGTAAAAGAATAACATAACGAACGTAATTTCTGTGGATTCGGTTATATGAATATGACTCGACTTGAGGTGTATTGGTACTTAGAAAATAATCATGATAGAAACTTGAACCAGATTTAATTTACAAAGAAGGGTCAAGAACACTTAGAATTATTTTTCAATAGATTTACATATGAATCCAATTCCAGGAATGGGACGAACGCAAAGAAAATGAATATTTAAATACTTTGAACGAACGCTATTTTATCAATTGAATATTCACTTAGTACGAACGCGAGGTAAGAGACCTAGCGAGATTCAGAACGGACGCTCGTGATAAGACCGAGCGCTTATTGAGAACGGACGCTCGACATAATGCCGAACGCTACAAATGACGAACACTCGACATAAGGTCGAACGCTTATGAAAAACGAACGCTCAACATAAGGACGAGCGCTATCAGGGACGAACGTTCAACATAAGGCCGAACGCTAATTAGGACGAACGCCTCGGTATAAGACCGGGCGTTACTTATTCATAAAGTTTTAAATATTTAAATATTGCTGAGCTAGACGAACGCTCAGACATTCAATTTGGGACGCTCGTTCATGAGCAGAATTCTTTCCAAATGAAAGAATCCCAATCTAAGTTACTTTACTGAAATGCCGAACGGTTTAAGACCGTACAGGGACGAACGTCATTTATCAGTGGGAAAGAATGAAATTTCAGATTTCTCAACCTTAGCAAAATTTTCCAGATTTCCAATTTATAACTTTATAACTTTCATTCCAGATTTAATTCACCTTAAACATCATCATCATACCGATTTCAACATTTGAATCATTCCAACTATACAATCACCATACTCCATTTATACATGATCAGATCAACATGCATTTAATCAAAATCAAAAACAACATATATAATACATACAAGCAGTATTTGTTCATGACAGATTAAACCAACATCAGAAATCATATCCTATATCAGTAACCGTTCACAACAGCTCAAACATCAGACTTTACATACATTCAACTCATATCACAAAATCAAGCAGTATGAATTAAACTTATAAGCTTCCCTTACCTGATCTAGCAGTGCACTTCCAAAGGCTTAGAGTTTCTCTCGTGCTCTCACGGCTTTCTATCAGAAATTCACTCAACCACTTCAACTTAATCTAACACACCAAAACCGTAAACAGATCAGACTTCTAACTCATGCATGCAACCAGAATTTTGGTTTGCAGGAACTAAATGGACGAAAGTGCAAAGACGAGAACTTACCAGTTCAGTTCTCAATTCTGTTCGGATCAGAATGATGTTCACAGTGCAGGGAAGGTTTCTATGGTGTCTGAAATGAGATCAGAGGTTTGATAGTGAGTTATCTTAGAGAAAAGATGAAAACGGTTTAGAGAGAGGGCAGAGAATTTGGATGCAGAAATTCTGAGAAGAAGATGAAACATGCAGGAGGAAGAGGGAGAGTTTTTCAGAATTATTTTTCTCTTCCCAATGCAGAATAAACTCCCCAACCTCCACACGCCACTTGTCTCCCCCTAACCTTCTCAGAATGCTCCAACCGTGACACATGGCAGGCGCATGCAGTGGAAGTGTGAGTGCATTTTGACGTGTCACGGTGCATTAAAATAGTGATCAGAGAATGAATTAGTGTGTATTAATTTATCAGGTTCTCACATTCCCCCTAACTACAAAAATTTTCGTCCTCGAAAATTCTAAAGCTTACCAGGGAATAGATGAGGGTACAATTTCTTCACAGCCTCTTCCACCTCCCATGTTGAGTCACCAGTCTTGGCATTCCACACCACTTTCACAAGACGAACATCTCTGCCTTTGTAGAGTCTGGTGCGGCTGTCTTCCACACAAACAGGTTGCATCTCCAGTGTCCGGTCTGGGCGAATTTGGATGTCTTCTAACTCCAGTACGTGTGATGGATCAGCTATATACTTCCGGAGTTGTGAAACGTGAAAGACTGGATGAAGGTTGGACAGTTGAGGAGGTAAAGCCAGCTCATACGCCACTGATCCAATCTTCTTCAGAATCTGATAAGGTCCTACGTACTTTGGTGAAAGCTTCTTTGGACGAAGAACTCTTCCCACTCCAGTGATTGGATTCAACCTTAGAAAAACATGATCACCAGCAGAGAACTCTAAGGGTCTTCTTCTCTTATCAGCATAAGATTTCTGCCTGCTTTGAGACGTTTTCAACCGTTCCTGGATCAGTTTCACCTTCTCGGTTGTTTGCTGGATCAAGTCAGGTCCGGTTAACACATTCTCACCTTCTTGGAACCAACACAAAGGAGTTCTACACTTCCTTCCATAAAGAGCTTCAAACGGTGCCATTCCTATGCTTGCTTGAAAGCTGTTATTGTATGTGAATTCAACAAGCGGCAGAACTTCATCCCATACTCCCATATGATCTATAACGCAAGTCCTCAACAAGTCTTCAAGAGTCTGGATGGTTCGCTCAGATTGGCCATCCGTCTGAGGGTGATAAGCAGAACTCATTTGCAGTTTGCTTCCCAATTCTCCTTGCAATGACTGCCAAAAACGAGATGTGAATCTCGTGTCCCGATCTGATATAATACTTGAAGGAACTCCATGCAGTCTAACAATCTCCTTAATGTACAATTTGGCCAAGTTTGACATGGACATCTTTAAATTAACAGCCAAGAAATGGGCGCTCTTAGTCAATCTATCCACAATTACCCAAATTGAATCATGGTTTCGGACTGTACGTGGCAGATGAGTCACGAAATCCATGGAGATGCTATCCCACTTCCATTCTGGAATCTCCAATGGCTGCAGCAATCCTCCTGGTCTTTGATGTTCAGCCTTGGCTCTTTGACAGGTTAAACAAGATGACACAAAACGTGCAATGTCACTCTTCATCCCAGGCCACCAGAATGACAAACGAAGGTCCTGATACATCTTAGTCATGCCAGGATGCATGCTAAGACGGCTGTGATGTCCCTCCTCCATTATGATTCTCTTCAGCTCACTGTCATTTGGAACACACGTTCTCCCCATATATCTCAGTAGACCATCCGTTCCAGCATTGAACCCCTTAGCCTGATCTGTACCGAGCACGCTCAAGATTTTCACCAATTCTTCATCCTCACGTTGCTTCATCCAAATTCTGTCAAACACATCACTGGAAATTCTAAGATTACAACACTTTATAACGTTCGCTCCTAAATCAAATTGTAATCTTAGATCTCTAAAACTTTCCACCAAATTCAGCTCCTTCACCATCATTGCAGAAACTCTTACGGCCTTCCTACTCAAGGCATCAGCCACCACATTAGCTTTTCCAGGGTGATACAACAGTTCGAATTCATAATCCTTCAAGAATTCAAGCCACCTCCTTTGCCTCATATTCAATTCCTTTTGATCAAAGAGGTACTTGAGACTCTTGTGATCACTAAACACTTGAAACGTTGCACCATACAGATAATGCCTCCAGATTTTTAATGCAAACACGACTGCTGCTAGTTCCAGGTCATGAGTGGGATAATTCTTCTCATGAATTTTCAGCTGTCTGGAAGCATAAGCCACTGCCCTCCTTTCCTGCATCAGCACACAGCCCAAACCTTGATATGATGCATCACAATACACTTCAAAAGGTTTGGCTGTATCTGGAATGACCAACACAGGAGCGCTTGTTAATTTCCTCTTCAATTCCTGGAAGCTCTCCTCACATTTATCTGTCCAAGCAAACGGCTGGTCCTTCCTGGTAAGGTAAGTCAGAGGGGCTACTATCTTAGAAAATCCTTCAATAAACCGCCTATAGTAGCCCGCAAGTCCCACAAAGCTCCTAACCTCCGTGACAGAGCGTGGACTCTCCCAATCCAGCACTGCCTTCACCTTGGCTGGATCTACTGCAATACCACCAGCAGAAACAACGTGCCCCAAAAATTGGATCTCCTTCATCCAGAATTCACACTTTGAACGCTTGGCATACAGCTCTTTCTCCCTCAACACGGTCAAGACAATTCTCAAATGGTCTTCATGCTCTTCAAAGCTCTTGGAATAAATGAGGATGTCATCAATAAACACCACAACAAACTTATCCAAGTACGGTCTAAAGATTCTGTTCATGTAATCCATGAAGATTGCAGGTGCGTTTGTCACTCCAAAGGGCATCACCACATACTCATAATGACCATATCGAGACCGGAATGCAGTCTTCTGAATATCCTCCTCTTTCACTCTAATTTGATGATAGCCCGAACGTAAGTCAATCTTAGAAAACACACACGCACCATGCAACTGATCTAGAAGATCGTCTATCCTTGGCAGTGGATACTTGTTCTTGATGGTCAGCTTATTAAGTTGCCTATAATCAATGCATAGCCGTGAGCTGCCATCCTTCTTCTTAACCAACAACACAGGTGCTCCCCATGGTGAAGCACTTGGACGGATGAACCTCTTGTCCATCAATTCTTCAATCTGTTTCTTGAGTTCGGCCAACTCAGCTGGTGCCATTCTATATGGTTGAACCGAGATGGGTGCAGCAGTGGTTACCAAATCAATTGTGAATTCTACCTCACGGATGGGAGGTAGACCAGGTACTTCATCCGGAAAAACATCTGGAAATTCATCCACTACTGTTCGTCCTCCACTGTTATCAACATTGGATGAACGCTCCATCTCATTGCCTTCATACGTCATGATAAGGAAACAGCTTGCCCCCTCCATGATGTCCTCCTTAAACTGCCCAAGAGTGATTGACAGTTCTTCCTCTTCTTCATTTGGAAAGACTAACTCCTTCTTCCCACAATCTATAATAATATGGTTGGTAGCCAACCAATCCATTCCTAGAATTATTTCCAAGTCCTTCAAAGGTAAACAGATTAAGTTCACCTTATAACTATGCCCCTCAACCACAATAGGACATCTAATGCACACGGTAGATGTCCTAATCTCTCCAGCCGCTGGTGTTGATACCACCAAGTCAAACTGCATATCCCTCTCCACTATTCCCAGCTTTTCAACACACGCCTTCGAGATGAAGGAGTGCGTCGCCCCAGAATCAAACAGTACATGACAAGGCATTCCAAACAGCAAGCATTCACCAGTTATAAGATTACCTGCGCTTGCTGCCTCCGCTCCAGTGATAGCGTACACACGACCTACTGCTTGTGCTCGTCCCCCCCTGGGCTGACTTCTTCCAGCGTTTGGTGGTCTCATCACTGCTCTTCCACTCATGTTACACTCGTTCCCCACGTGTCCGTTTCGTCCACATCGGTTGCAGTGTTTTCCTCCCACTAGCTGAGGGCAGGACGAACGATAATGCGGCCCCCCACATTGAAAGCAAGTTACATTTCCTTGTCCAGTCTGTCCGACAGGAATCAATGCTTGAGAACCACTCGTATTGGCTGATTGATTCGGACGAGAGTAAGGTAGTCTCCTTTGAACAGAACCTCCCCTGGACACCATTGGTCCCCTACTAACTTGTTGTTGCTTCTTGTGTAGTTCCGCCTCTGCCAAGTTCTTCTCCAACACCTTGGCCCTCTCAACCATAGCAGGGAACGTTCTGATACACAAACTGGAAATCACAACCTTTAGATCACTGCGTAGACCGTTCTCAAATTTTCTGCACTGCCACTCCTCACTAGCGGCCATTGTATTGAAGCGAATCAAGTGTTTGAACTTGTTCGTATATTCAGAAACTGACATTCCCCCCTGAACCAGCTGTAAAAATTCAACCTCCTTTGCAAAACGGACACTGTCAGGGAAGTACTCTTCATAGAATTTGTTTCTGAACACTTCCCAAGTAATCTGCTGGTGAGCGTCTGTTAAAATGGCTCTGACGCTTGCCCACCAGTGGCTCGCCTCTCCAGTTAGCAAGTACTCTGTATACGCCAAGCGGTTTTCATCCAGACATCTCTTGGCGTTGAAAATTCTCTCCATGTCCCTCAGCCACTGATCAGCTTCATCCGGTAGACCCTTCCCACTGAACTTGGCAGGGTGATGCTGAAGGAAACTCTCCAGACTCCATTCAGCGTTCGGTTGAGCAGCGTTTGAAGAAGATGCTCCAGGCGCACCTCTAGTTGCAGCCAAGATCTCCATCAACTGCCTTTGCGTGTTTTCAGAATTGACACGCGAGGCCTCCAAACCTTGCATAGCAGCTTGGTTTTGCTGCATCAGAGTGGCGTTCTGCTCCAGCAACGTTGTGTTCTGTTGATGTAGCCTTTCAACCACAGTTTCCAACAACCTAGTGTTGCTGGACGTATCTGACTCACTCGGTTGGGGAGGAGGAGGAAGTCTAGGCGCCATTAGTTCTCTGGATCAGAGAAAAACGAGCGTTAGTAAAGTTCAAGAGTTAAAACAATAACTCCTTAACACATAATAAGCACACAGCAAAAACGTAGTGCACTCATAACCTACAGTGTTCCTTAAAAGAACAAAACTGCTCTGATACCACTAATGTAACATCCCAAAATATAGTAATACCATAATTCAGAATTAATTACAATTAACAGTGAACAGTAAACAGTCTTAATATTAACAGGAAACCAAGGTTCAAAGCCTAACGGCTGGTGTACAATTAACGAGCGTATCCAAGTGCAGAGAAAATAAAGCAGAACAACTTAAGGTTTCAGAGTTACAAATTTCAGCTCAAAAATAACGAGCACTAATAACGAACGGTTTTACAACAATGATAACCGAACGTTCCAAAATGAACTAATATATATACAGTACTAAACTAACGAGCGCTCTAAGGCTCGGCTTTAACTTCAACTTCCACCAGATTTGCATCCTCCAAATTTTCTTCTTCCAGCATGACTTCAAGGGATGCATCACCATCTGCTCACATCCACAACGGATGATCATTGCATTTTGACAAGACGAAAGCACATGGACAGTAGACAACACAAATGGAAAACGCAAGGGTAAGCTTATACTGTTTAATTAATACAACACACATACAGTTCGTAATTCGATTCACACATACATCAAGTAACTTAATCATGTAATTTAACATAGAAAAATATATATGACAGACCGTCCGGACTGTATGAACCATGTAGTTACAGGCGTCCTTGCACCCAAGTGGTGTAATAGCCGGGATATACCTAATCAGCTTCCACTTGAGGTTAATCCTTCGCCCCTGCTAAGTGAGGGATACGAAAGACCTCCTGCCATTCCCACACATGACTACCCCCTTCTACGTGAAGATGAGCATCACGGAATATCAGGATGGACCAAGCCAGCATTAACTAACCACAGTCATACTTTACCAATTCAATATTCAATCATATAAGAGACGTTCCTCCCTGGAACGCTCATCCAATATCCATAATCATAGATTCGATCCATATAGTATTCACACTGTAATTCAATACGATGTAACATCAATTTCATCTTTGACTGTAAAAGAATAACATAACGAACGTAATTTCTGTGGATTCGGTTATATGAATATGACTCGACTTGAGGTGTATTGGTACTTAGAAAATAATCATGATAGAAACTTGAACCAGATTTAATTTACAAAGAAGGGTCAAGAACACTTAGAATTATTTTTCAATAGATTTACATATGAATCCAATTCCAGGAATGGGACGAACGCAAAGAAAATGAATATTTAAATACTTTGAACGAACGCTATTTTATCAATTGAATATTCACTTAGTACGAACGCGAGGTAAGAGACCTAGCGAGATTCAGAACGGACGCTCGTGATAAGACCGAGCGCTTATTGAGAACGGACGCTCGACATAATGCCGAACGCTACAAATGACGAACACTCGACATAAGGTCGAACGCTTATGAAAAACGAACGCTCAACATAAGGACGAGCGCTATCAGGGACGAACGTTCAACATAAGGCCGAACGCTAATTAGGACGAACGCCTCGGTATAAGACCGGGCGTTACTTATTCATAAAGTTTTAAATATTTAAATATTGCTGAGCTAGACGAACGCTCAGACATTCAATTTGGGACGCTCGTTCATGAGCAGAATTCTTTCCAAATGAAAGAATCCCAATCTAAGTTACTTTACTGAAATGCCGAACGGTTTAAGACCGTACAGGGACGAACGTCATTTATCAGTGGGAAAGAATGAAATTTCAGATTTCTCAACCTTAGCAAAATTTTCCAGATTTCCAATTTATAACTTTATAACTTTCATTCCAGATTTAATTCACCTTAAACATCATCATCATACCGATTTCAACATTTGAATCATTCCAACTATACAATCACCATACTCCATTTATACATGATCAGATCAACATGCATTTAATCAAAATCAAAAACAACATATATAATACATACAAGCAGTATTTGTTCATGACAGATTAAACCAACATCAGAAATCATATCCTATATCAGTAACCGTTCACAACAGCTCAAACATCAGACTTTACATACATTCAACTCATATCACAAAATCAAGCAGTATGAATTAAACTTATAAGCTTCCCTTACCTGATCTAGCAGTGCACTTCCAAAGGCTTAGAGTTTCTCTCGTGCTCTCACGGCTTTCTATCAGAAATTCACTCAACCACTTCAACTTAATCTAACACACCAAAACCGTAAACAGATCAGACTTCTAACTCATGCATGCAACCAGAATTTTGGTTTGCAGGAACTAAATGGACGAAAGTGCAAAGACGAGAACTTACCAGTTCAGTTCTCAATTCTGTTCGGATCAGAATGATGTTCACAGTGCAGGGAAGGTTTCTATGGTGTCTGAAATGAGATCAGAGGTTTGATAGTGAGTTATCTTAGAGAAAAGATGAAAACGGTTTAGAGAGAGGGCAGAGAATTTGGAAGCAGAAATTCTGAGAAGAAGATGAAACATGCAGGAGGAAGAGGGAGAGTTTTTCAGAATTATTTTTCTCTTCCCAATGCAGAATAAACTCCCCAACCTCCACACGCCACTTGTCTCCCCCTAACCTTCTCAGAATGCTCCAACCGTGACACATGGCAGGCGCATGCAGTGGAAGTGTGAGTGCATTTTGACGTGTCACGGTGCATTAAAATAGTGATCAGAGAATGAATTAGTGTGTATTAATTTATCAGGTTCTCACAAAGGACTTATAAGAGAACAACTAAGAAAAACAAATAAACTAATTAACTTGTCAAAATTAGGTTATACAAACTAATTTGTAAAAGTTTTAACTTGTCTTAAAGTAATTATTTTAAGTTGAGTACAGAAGAATTTTAGTCTATCAAAAAATTATAGGCTTAATTACCTACTTAGTCCCCATGTTCGGAGGTAATTTGCTGTTTAGTACCCAGTTTTAAAAATGTAGGCATTTGATACCTATGTTTTGAAATTTGTATCAATTGAATCCTACCCACTTAACGCCGTTATAAATCTAACGTTTTTCTGACATCAACTTTGAATTGTGGACGAGCGGTTGTGGACGATCGTCCAAACAGAGGAGGACGCTCGTCCAACACTGGAGGACGCTCGTCCAAACAGAGGAGGACGCTCGTCCAACAGTGGAGGTCGCTCGTCCAACAGTGGAGGACGCTCGTCCAAACAGAGGAGGACGCTCGTCCAACAGTGGAGGACGCTCGTCCAACAGTGAAGGACGCTCGTCCAAACAGAGGAGGACGCTCGTCCAAACAGAGGAGGACGCTCATCGAACAGTGGAGGACGCTCGTCCAACAGTGGAGGACGCTCGTCCAAACAGAGGAGGACGCTCGTCCAACAGAAGAGGACGCTCGTCCAACGATGCTCGGACGCTCGTCCACTACCGCTCGTCCACAATTCAAAGTTGATGTCAGAAAAACGTTAGATTTATAACGGCGTTAAGTGGGTAGGATTCAATTGATACAAATTTCAAAACATAGGTATCAAATGCCTACATTTTCAAAACCGGGTACTAAACAGCAAATTACCTCCGAACATGGGGACTAAGTAGGTAATTAAGCCAAAATTATTTTGTTTTATTTTTCTTACTTTTCTCTAGTAAAAGTTTTTATATTAAAATTTATTCAAATAAATGTGGGCAAAATTTGGATTTGACCAAAATTATGAATTATATGAAATAGGTGACTAATTGTCTTTATTATTTAAAATAGAATCAAAATCGTACAGACCGAATAAAATAGAGAAATCAAAATTCTACGACATAAAACTAAGGTTTAATCATTCACTAAGTCCCTATTTTCGCATGGAATCTCAATTTCGTCCCTTTCTTTCTGAAAATCTCAATTGGGTCCCAATTTTATGAAAATTGCAACAAATCGATCCTTTCCGTTAATTTGGCTGGACGGCGTTAAAAAAATTGATGAGTGAATGCTGAGATGACGAACGAGCGCTCGTCCAGCAGCGAACGAGCGCTCGTCCATCAGCGAACGAGCGCTCGTCCAGCAGCGTACGAACGCTCGTCCAGCAGCGAACGAGCGCTCGGCCACCGAACGAATGGTCGTCCAGTGTGGAACGAACGGTTGTCCAGCAGTAAGAGGTCGACGAGCGTCCGTTCTCTGGTGGACAACCGTTCGTTCCACACTGGACGACCGTTCGTTCAGTGGACGAGCGCTCGTTCGCTGCTGGACGAGCGCTCGTTCGCTGCTGGACGAGCGCTCGTTCGTCATCTCAGCATTCACTCATCAATTTTTTTAACGCCGTTTGACACTATTTAACGGAAAGGATCGATTTGTTGCAATTTTCATAAAATTGGGACCCAATTGAGATTTTCAGAAAGAAAGGGACGAAATTGAGATTCCATGCGAAAATAGGGACTTAGTGAATGATTAAACCTAAAACTAATAAGGCTTACTGTAGTAAATATATGAAACTTTCAATTAATATTTATCATAATAAAATCAATGATATTCATAACTGTCGAGTTATTATGTTATTTAAGTATATCTTTTAAGAGTTTAGAGTTTTTGATGAATGAAAAAGTATTTATTAATTTTTTAATAATTTCCACCAATGATTACTGTCGTGATATTTTAGTGAACCGAATAAAATATTTTACTAAAAGAATTTGGGTATCATTATTTTTATTTATTTATTTATGACTATTATTATTATTATTATTATTATTATTATTAGTATTGTTGAAATATATTGTATTGTATAATGGGCTTTTAGGGCTGGTCCATTGTTCCTTATATAGGACTTTTCTGTGTAATAGAAACTTGAACACAGTAATAATATTTTTACCATCTTTCAAACTTTCACATGGTATCTAGAGCTGGTTAGGGTTCGCCGCTGCTCACTGCCCGCGCCGTCGTTCTCCGTCGCTTTCCGCGCCGCTGCCGCCGTCCGCCACCGCCGTCCGCCGCCGTCCGCCGCCGCCGTCGCTGCCTTTTCTCCGGCGAAGTTAAGGGTTCGGTTCGCCTCGACGAGCGCGACCCATCCCTGGTGGTCGCCGCCTCATTCTTCTCTCGACGCGCCGTCACGCGCCGTTTCTCTCTGACCACTCTCGGGCGCGTGGGCTTCACGCGCCGCCTCTCCCGTGCCGGATCTTCACCGCGCCACTGCCGGTCGTTTCGCCGCCGTCTCCTGAGTGTATTGTGGTCTCTGATTTGCTGTTCCGTTGAGGGTTGCTCCGTTTAGGGTTTCTTCCCACACCTTTTTCCCCTCTTTTCTTGTTTGGCTTTATAATGGCTGGTCTTGGAACACCGTCTCTCTCTGCTACTCCAACCATTACTTCTGCAAAACTCAATTGGAAAAACTATCTATCTTGGTCTTCTTCCGTGGAGTTATGGTTTCTTGGTCAAGGACACCATGATCATCTTGAACAAGATGTTTCCACCGTTCCTGAAGAAGAGAAATCTCAATGGCAAAAACTTGATTTTCAACTATGTGCTGTCCTATGGCAATCTGTTGAACCAGAAGTGTTAGAAATTTTAAGACCTTACAAATCGTGCTCTTCCTTTTGGAGAAAAGCTCAAGATATCTTTGCTAACGATGTGCAACGTCTCTTTGATGCAACTCAAAGAGTGACTTCCCTTAAACAAAACAATCATGATATGGTTACTTACATAGGAACGGCCCGTGCTGCTGTAGAAGAATTGAAGAATTTCTTTGTGGCTGATTCTTTAGAAGGCTTAAACAAGAAGCTTGATAAGTTTTATATGGTCTTAATTTTGAGAGGTCTACATTCAGATTTTGACCATGTTCGTGATCAAATGTTAGCTGGTGATCAAGTTCCATCAATGGACAGCTTAGTTACTCGACTTCTTCGGGTACCTTCATTAGTTAAAGACGAAAGTTCAATTGGTGGTATTGAAACATCAGCTATGGTAGCACCACAAGGAAGAGGAGGAGGCAGAGGCAACCGAGGAGGACGTGGTGGCTGTGGTATGCGTCCTCAGTGCACATATTGTAAGAGGATAGGCCATACTCGAGAGAAATGTTATGCCTTACATGGATATCCTGACAAAGTCGCTCATGTTTCGAAATCTGATGATCTCGAACCCAAAATTTCAAATGAAGAATACCAAGAATTTTTGAAGTATAAGTCTGGAAAATCTTCTCATCCTGACCAATCCTCTTCCATGTCCAATGTGTCAACTGCCTGCATATCTCAATCTATGGAAGGTCACAATCCATGGATCCTTGACTCAGGTGCCTCAGACCATATCTCTGGTACTATTTCTTCATTTTCTTCCATGTCCTCTCAGAAAATTCCTCATTTAATTACTGTTGCCAATGGATCCAAAGTTGCATCTCAGGGAATTGGCAGAGTTTCCTTATCTCCTTCACTAAATTTAAATTCTGTTTTGTATATTCCTCATTGTCCTTACAATTTAATCTCCTTGAGCCAATTGACTCGTTCCTTAAATTGTTCTGTAACCTTTACGGCTAATTCCTTTGTTATACAGGAACATGGTACGGGTCGCCTGATTGGAGAAGGACATGAGTCTCGAGGACTTTATTTTTTGAAACATAGCTCTTCAGTTTCCTGTTTTACCACTTCATCTCCAAAACTTTTGCATGATCGGTTGGGCCATCCAAGTTTATCCAAGTTGAAGATGATGGTTCCAAGTCTCAAGAACATTCAAGTCTTAGATGGTGAGTCGTGTCAATTAGGAAAACATGTTAGATCTTCTCATCCTAAAAAGTCTAAGACACTATGTAATTCTCCTTTCTCAACTATTCACTCTGATATTTGGGGACCAAGTCGTGTTACTTCTTTTGGTTTTAATTATTTTGTAACCTTCATTGATGAATTCTCTCGATGTACTTGGGTTTATTTAATGAAAGAGAGATCTGAACTTTTGTCCATATTTGTGTCTTTTATTAATGAAATTAAGAACCAATTTGGGAAGACAATTAAAATCCTTCGTAGTGATAATGCTAAGGAATATTTTTCTTCAGCGTTTTCTTCATTTTTATCTTCCCAAGGAATTTTACATCAGTCAACATGTCCTCACACTCCACAACAAAATGGTATTGCAGAGAGGAAGAATAGACATCTCATTGAAACTGCACGCTCCTTGATGTTGAATACTAATATCCCTGTACATCACTGGGGCGATGCAGTCCTCACTGCCTGTTTTCTAATCAATAGGATGCCTTCTTCCTCTCTTGAAAATAAAATTCCTCATTCTGTCATTTTTCCAAATGACACTCTATATCATATCTCCCCACGTGTATTTGGGTGTACATGTTTTGTCCATAATGTTTCTCCAGGTCTTGATAAGTTATCCGCAAAGGCTATTAAGTGTGTCTTCTTGGGATATTCTCGTCTTCAGAAAGGGTATAAATGTTATTCTCCCTCCACCAAGAGATATTATATGTCTGCTGATGTCACATTCTTTGAGGATACACCGTTTTTCTCGTCCTCTGTGGAGGATCGTTCATCTGTTCAACAAATGTTTCCTCTACCATCGTGTGATCCCTTGGTTATTCCTGCTTCTATACCTCAAACTCAAAATGTGAATGACATTGTTCCTCCACCTCTTATCACATATCAGCGTCGGAGACAATCTCAAGCTCAGAACAATGAATATCCTCTAGACTCATCTCCTCCTCCCTCAGCTCACCAGACCATGGATCCTTCATCCTCCTCGTCTTCTACTGACTCAGATGATAATTTGCCCATTGCCCTTCGAAAAGGTATTCGTTCTACTCGTAATCCATATCCTGTTTATAATTTTTTGAGTTATCATCGTTTGTCTTCTACCTATTTCTCTTTTGTTTCTTCCTTATCCTCCCTTAAGACTCCTAATAATATTTATGAGGCACTTGATCATCCTGGATGGCGTCAAGCCATGATTGATGAAATGCAGGCCCTTGACCACAATGGTACTTGGGACCTTGTTCCTCTTCCTCCTGGTAAGAAGCCTGTTGGCTGCCGATGGGTTTATGCTATTAAGGTTGGTCCTACTGGTGAAATTGATCGTCTAAAAGCTCGTCTAGTAGCTAAGGGATATACTCAAGTTTATGGCATTGATTATTGTGATACTTTTTCTCCTGTGGCTAAAACCAGTACAGTTCGTATTTTACTTGCTATGGCTGCCATTCGTCATTGGCCACTTTACCAGTTGGACATTAAAAATGCCTTTCTTCATGGTGATCTGGAAGAGGAGATATACATGGAGCAACCTCCTGGGTTTGTTGCTCAGGGGGAGTCTGGGTTAGTTTGTAAATTACGTCGTTCCCTCTATGGCTTGAAACAATCACCCCGTGCTTGGTTTGGTAAATTTAGTCGGGTTGTGCAAAATTTTGGATTGAAACGATGTGAGGCGGATCACTCAGTGTTTTATGGTCATTTTTCTCCTGACAAATGTGTTTATCTCATGGTGTATGTTGATGATATTGTTATTACAGGGAATGACAACACTAAAATTACTCAATTAAAGAATCATTTGTTCAACCACTTTCAGTCTAAAGATCTGGGTCGTCTAAAATACTTCCTTGGTATTGAAGTAGCACAGTCAAAAGAAGGTGTCATCATTTCACAAAGGAAATATGCTCTTGATATTTTAGAGGAAACAGGCTTGACAAATTGCAAGCCTATTGATAGTCCTATGGACTCAAATCAAAAGCTAATGAGAGATCAAGGTGAACCTTTCTCAGATCCAGAGAGATATAGAAGGCTGGTTGGAAAACTCATATATCTTACAATAACAAGACCTGATCTTTCTTATCCAGTGGGAGTTGTGAGTCAATTTATGCAAAATCCACATGTTGACCATTGGAATGCAGTGATTCGAATTCTCAGATACATAAAAGGAAATCCAGGACAGGGATTGTTGTATGAGGACAAGGGAAGCACTCAGATTGAAGGATATTGTGATGCAGATTGGGCTGGTTCTCCAATTGATCGAAGATCTACTACAGGATATTGTGTTCTACTTGGAGGGAACCTTATATCTTGGAGAAGTAAGAAACAAAGTGTTGTTGCTAGATCTAGTGCTGAAGCTGAATACCGATCTATGGCTTTGACTACATGCGAACTTGTGTGGATCAAGCAACTTCTCCAAGAGTTGAAATTTTGTGGAAATGAGTCTTTGAAACTGTACTGTGACAACCAAGCAGCCCTTCATATTGCCTCCAATCCAGTGTTTCATGAGAGAACAAAACATATAGAAATTGATTGTCATTTTATTAGAGAGAAGTTGTTGACTAAGGAACTTGTTACTGAGTTTGTCAATTCTAATGAACAACTCGGAGACATTATGACCAAATCTCTAAGGGGGCCTAGGATTCAATGTATATGTTCCAAGCTTGGTGCATATGATCTATATGCTCCAGCTTGAGGGGGAGTGTTGAAATATATTGTATTGTATAATGGGCTTTTAGGGCTGGTCCATTGTTCCTTATATAGGACTTTTCTGTGTAATAGAAACTTGAACACAGTAATAATATTTTTACCATCTTTCAAACTTTCACAAGTATTATTGTAAGGACCTTGTTTTCTTAAAGTGGTGGGTAAGCATTTAAGGCTGGGGGACACTAGCTGCCATAGGGGGAGGTGGGGTTTTGTTTTATTTGGAAAAATGGGGAGCATGGGTGTTGAAAAACAGCAGCAAAGGGGGAGCAACGTCCGGGTTTTTTTTCTCTCATGATGGGCACCATTCAACAAAGCTGCAGGACGTAGGAGATAAAAGGGGGATACTGGGTTCTGAAATGGGGGGAGTTCTTGCTGCAAAGTTTGTGAAAGAGGTGAAGCTTAGAGTTGCTGGAAATTGCTGGGTGCTGCAAAATCTTGAGGGGGATAGATTCAAAGATTCACAAAGGAAGTCTTCAAGAGGTAAGGGGAGCTAGATTTTTCGTTTTGATTGTTGAATTATGCTGTGTTTGATGCAAATCTGGGAATTTTGGGGATGAAAATGGGTTTCTGCGTTTTCTGGAAAACTGTTTGCGATTCTGCAGAATTCTGCAGAAACGCGCGTTCGTCAAATTTGGTCAGCCCAATTGGACGCTCGACCAAATGGCTCGACCAAATTTCTGAACGTTCGTCCAAAATAACCAAATTCTGAACGTTCGGTTTTTGTTCTGAGCGTTCGTCCGGATCGGCCAATTCGGGACGTTCGTCCACGTAGCTCGGCCATAATATGCTGAGCGTTCGCTTTTCAGTTCGACGAGCGTTCGCGTTCGTCCTGAGTGTCGCGTTCGGTCTTCAGTTTGACAAGCGTTTGCGTTCGTTTTTAAAGTGTAGCGTTCGTTCTTCCATATGAGTGTATCGTTCGTCCTTCAATTTGAGCGTAGCGTTCGTCCAGAGAAGTGTTCGGCCTCTTGTTGAGCGTGCGTCCTCCCATAGGAATGTAGTGTTCGTCCTACCATATGAGTGTAGCGTTCGTCCAAAGCCAATATATCCTGCACGTTCGGTTTTGCTTAAAATTTGATATTCTTAAGTGTCAGTCTCGACCGTTCGGTCTTAGTAAATTAGTGTTGAGTGTTCGTCCAAATCATCCACATTGAGCGTTCGTCCAAATCATCCAGTGGCCGTTTGTCCGTGCAGTGTTCGAAAATGGTAGGCTAAATAACCGTTCGGTTTTTCCAGTAACGAAGGTTAGTGTTCGTTCTGGGTTTGTTTAGTGAAGATCGGCGATCGTATCCTTAGATTGTAGCGTTCGGCCTTAATTTAATTCTGAATGTGAGCGTTCGGCTTTAAGTTAGCATCTTAGATTCCCATCTTGAGCGTTCGGCCTGGTTCTCATAGTGTCCGTCCAGTTCGTTGAAAATAACGTCCGGTCAAGAAATGTTTAATCTAGAGCGTTCGGTTTTGGCGTTCGGCTACCTACTGGAAATGTTCGGTTTTAGCGTTCGGCCTGGTTTCATTAGATCTCTTAGCGTGCGTTCGGCAAGATAGCGTTCGGCAAGTTGCGTTCGACATTCGGTTTTGAGCGTTCGACCTAGTAGCGTATGATTTGAGGACGTCCGTCCAAATAGTGCTCGACCTGTCAATTGGAAATGGCGTTCGTCCAGTGACGTTCGTTCCAGAATGGGTTAAGTGAATAGTGGTCTTCCAAATAGTATTCTACAAATTATGTTGTCTAAGTTTATTTTTCTTTTGAGTTGAATTATGTGTACTAATATTTGGAATATATATATATATATATATTGAGAAGTGATATGAGTGAAAGTATGTGAATGAATGAGAAATATGATAAATTACTGTGATGATACGATTGTAAATGTAAATGATGTATGTGAGTATGAAGTGGACATCTCAGGGAGAGATGACTACAAGTGACTATGTGATGTTGTGGTTGTTGGGTATAACTGTAGTGAACCTAGGATCGGTCTGTCTATCCCTATACTCAAAGCATTGTTCATGCTCACCTAGAGAAGAACAGTGTCAGTGGTGAGAGTAGAGGGAGGTCCTCGTCTATAACCTTTAATGGCAGAGATAGGCAGGTTGGGGATTTACCTTATATAGTGTTGCGAAGTGCCAGCAGAACTATACAAGTGCAAAGACGACTGTTGGTTCGACAGTTATACAAATCCGGATGAGTTGTGTATGTGGATTTACCTTGCATAGTGTTGGGGAGTGCCAGCAGAACTATGCGAGTGTAAAGGTGAGTCGTATGTGTGGATTTACCTTGCATAGTGTTGGGAAGTGCCAGCAGAACTATGCGAGTGTAAAGATGTGTGAGTTGTGGTTCAATGAGCATGCTATAATTGTTCTTTTATATGAATCTATGTATGATGCCATGAGTTAACTGTGATATTGGTATAACATGCTTTTTATATCTAGCTCACCCTTGCATTGTTTGTGTTGTGTGCTGTTTGGGTATGTTTCTCTGGCGATGATCATCCACTTGGATGGGAGCAGACGTTGTTGAGGAGAACCCTTTGGAGCAAGAACTGGAGGATACTAAGGTTGCGGAGTAGTCTTCTTAGGAGTTTCCCATCTGAACACATGTAGTGTTCGAATCTTTAAACTGTTTAAGTTTGAATTTCCGTTTCTTTTATTTCTGGATGACTGTAATTTCACATTTAATTACACGTCATGCTCTGACTGTTCTCTTTATTGGAATGTTGACGTCTTTATTATGTAATAATTGTTATTATATAATCGGGATGTTACAATTATTATTAGGTTTAATCCTTTAGTACATCCCTATTTATGTACGACTGTCTCAATTGGGTCCTCGTTTTTTAAAGTGTATCAAAATGGTCCTTAATTTTGAAAATTGATATCAATTGAGTCCTTTCCGTTAAGTTGGGTGGACGGCGTTAAAAAAATTGATCAGTGGATGCTGACATGACGAACGGACGCTCGTCCACCAGCGGACGAACGCTCGTCCATCAGCGAACGAACGCTCGTCGACCACCGAACGAACGGTCGTCCAGTGTGGAACGAACGGTCGTCCAGCAGTAAGAGGTCGACGAGCGTTCGTTTTCTGGTGGACGAGCGTTCGTTCTCTGGTGGACGAGCGTTCGTTCGCTGGTGGATGAGCGTTCGTTCGTCATCTCAGCATCCACTCATGAATTTTTTTAACGCCGTCCAGCCAACTTAACGGAAAGGACTCAATTGATATGAATTTTCAAAATTAAGGACCATTTTGATACACTTTAAAAAACGAAGACCCAATTGAGACATTCGTACATAAATAGGGATGTACTAAAGGATTAAACCTTATTATTATTATTAATGGCCAAAATATGAAGTTATAAGTGTTTTAAAAAGATGTTATAAGTTTAAAGAAAATGTGTGGACAACTAAAGTTGTCATTAAATAATGCAGAAGCCACCACCTTAAAATCTCTGACACATGGCACAACAATTTTCCATTTTTGCTTCCACGTGTTACCTCTTATTAATATAACTTTCTTTTTAGGTTTTAGCCTACCTTAGTTTTCGTTATAGATATAAAAATGGCCTTCTAGTTAAAAAAAATAATATTATATTAGGTAAAAAATTAACCTAAATTGAATCGTTGTATATGGTTAATTTCAATGTAAATAATTTTGAGTTATGTTTTATAGAATAATTATTGAAAAAATTAATCATATGCATAGACTATGAATATGAATACTCTATTGTTTAAATCAAGTTAAAATTGAAACATTTCATTTAGATTAATTTTGCAAAACTTGCCTAGAAGTCTTAACATGAGAAAAGTATTTCCAAAAGTTGGAAACAATACTAACAACATTAGAGGGAAAAAATCAACGACTTTGACTAAATGTGGTAGCATGTAGAAATTTGTTGGAATTTTTTTTTATCAGTTGGACTTGTATTTAATACTACAATCTTTTCACAATATAAATGAAAAGGTCATAATTCTTAAAGACCGTGATAGTTTCACACTTAATCGCGACAGTGATTTTTGTCTGATTATCCAGAATTTTTTTTTATTGATCAGAAAATAATTAAAAATGAGAAGAAAAAGATAAACCTTTGACACGCGTGACATATACACGAGTCCTAAAAAAGATATGTTTTGTGTCTGTGTTCTGCTGTGTTTCTTGTATTCAACTTCCATCCATATAGCATTTATATGGATAATTGCAAAGCTTCTATGCATTATGTATTTTGATTTTGAGTGGTAACATAGTTAGGCTAACTTAATGTAGCATATTTGGGGGAAAAAAGAAAAATGAAAACCTATAGACTAATATAAATTAGACCCTAAATATAAGATTGATTTGGTTTAGCTTGAGATATTATATTATATGTCTTGATACAAATTTTTACAAAAAGAGTGGTAACACATGATTAAGAAGTGTTCGATTGTGTCCATGCAGAAGAAGTCACTGAATCCAATGATTTAAACAACCCATTTTTCCTCATCCATTTCAGGGATTGCAACATCTTCCCTCATCATAGATGCATAATTCTTTCCAACCGGTGCTCCAGCCTGAGCAAATAGCTCAACCACTGCTGGCAGCATACCGTAGTACCTTTTCAACTCATTTACCAAAGGTTTATTTCCTTGCTGATCTCGAATGTGATAGACACACACTGGAGGTGCCAGATCATTAATTGTTGCCTTCTGCCATGCATGTTGTCCATCCCTCATCTGGTGTTTGAAAGCTTGACAATTTTGAACTCTATGACCTTTGGGCCCCACTTGTACCTCTGGACAATATCCACAAGTTTGGACATCATACTTCTCCATAAGTTTTGAAGCTCCTGTGCACATTTTTTCCCAGGCTTTCATGCCCAGAACAGCAATAGCTGCACAGAAGCAAGCACATAGTCAATACAGTTAACAAAGGATACAACTTAGTAATGTCTGGGAAAAGAAAAAAGTATTTGTTTCCAAAAACCTTGGATATCGTCAGAATGCATCACCATGGAATTTGTGCCTTTATTGAACTTTTTTTTCTTATGCCAAAATCCATGTGCTTCTATATCTGCCCCAAGAGACATTTCTTTCGGAAATCTTTTCTCAAAATCTATAATCCTACCAGCAACACAGTAAACAGGGAAGGTCCTTCTCCTGGTAGGGTACTCTGGTATGTCAAAACCTGCCTGGACACACAATTCCACAATTGCTGGAATTCGGTCGACTTCAAGCATTTCATTATGTGAAACAGCCCTCCCTATTCTATCATACAGATGAAATGATTCTACAAGTGGCAGAACATGTTCAACACCACCTTTGACCCAACTATGTTCTTTGCTTGATGGGCTTCCTCTAACATCACATGTTTTAATTTTATGTGGCGGATGACCAACATGAACTTCTCCACATAAGCTGCAAAGCATCTAACATTAAAGCAACAATAATGCACATTTAAACCAAGTGATGAATCATTTTAACATTATTCACATTATTCATGTTATAAATCTTGTTCACATTATGAATTCTTCTAAAACCCAGAATGCATTGAAAAATGGTATAATATTACTTAGTTGACAAGTTAAAAATACAAGTCAATTCCAAAAATACCAGAAAAAGAAAAATACTTCTGATTGGAACTCGATCGTACTTGAATGGAAGTTTTGTAGGCAAAATGCTAAATGCTTAAACAACCACAATGAAAAATACTAGGGTTACAGCACTACCTGCATACATAAATAGCAGTATAGTTGACGAGTCTTGAAACACAGGATAATAGTTCACATCTGGCAGCAAAAACTTCATGAGCAACAGGAATCAGATTCTTAACCAGCATGCCATTTTCAGGAGGTTGTAATATAGTCTCATGCACCTTTTGTCTCTCCTTTTTCTTTAGTCTAGCTTCTCGCTTAAGCTCGTTAAAACTTGTCACTAGCGGTTTCCGCTCAAACTTGTTGAGCTTTTTTGGCATCTCATTGCAAGTCGACAGAGTGGAGTACCAAAGACAAAAATGTCCATGTATACCTCTGAGTTTTGAAAATCGAACAAGTGTAACTCTCTCAAGGAGATCACTAAGAGTTTGAACATGTCTTGACAGCATCACTGCTCATTACAAGAGGATACCTACATACATGGACAAATTTATATATACGTTAAGCAAACTAAAAATTTGTGGCAATTATTTATTTTATATTTTTATAAGTAAAATCCAATTCGTTGAAAAAACATGCATTATGATTTAATGTCTTCATGTTGGCTTTCCAACAAAACAGAAGGTTGTTAAATCCAAACTTTACGGCCGAAGTTACACATGTAACAGAATCATGACTACAGCTAGGAAAAAACACCCACACAAATATGAGCTTCAGCAGTTAACTTCATACACATAACCTACTTAGATTATGAAAATTGTAAACTCAATCAACAAGCAATTATTATTCACATGCTTGGATCGAAACCATTTAATCATGCAGCTTTTGGGGCAACCAACATTCTCTTATTTCTAGGTCACGATTTATGCAGAAAAGCACCTAGGTAACAATTTCGTGGTTCACCAGTTCACTCTTGCAAGTTTCTGTCGTTTTGTGTTGATGTTGCGTTCTCCAATTTCACGGACATTGATGCCTTGTGAGCCCAATCAAAGTACAAATGGTGGGAGGAAAAGAAAGGAGAAAGCGTGAGTGACTATGGAAGGCAACGCGGCGGAAGGAGCGATGTCTGTCGCGAATGGTGAGCATCGCGCCACCAGCGAGCTTGAGAAGTGGGATCAGTACTGTTGACGTACGACTGGATTCTTGACTGTGGCGGAAGACCGACGATGGACTCGTCGCTATCGCGGCGGCGACCTCCAGGTTGCACGGTGGTGTTCTCGGGGAAGGGGTATGTTCATTCCCAATTTGAGTTTCAGAATAGGAAGGGTGAAGGAGAAGATGGAGCCGCTGAAAGCTACGGCGGTGGCTCGAGTTTCGAGGGCTGTGATGGCTCCGGCGTCGCCGGAGAACTTAGCTGGTTAGGGAGGTGCAGCCGTGAGTGGATGTTGTGTCCTTGAACCTGTGCAGGCGAAGGAGGAGACACGTTGAAAAGATGAAGTTAGGGTTTGGGCAAGCCCAACCCATTTATGTGTCTTCTTGCACCACCTCTATTTTTATTTTACTTCATGCACTTCCATAATTGTTAACTCCACGTCCCTTATGTATTTTATTCTGTTGTATAGTTAAAGCATGCTTTGACTACAATATCTGTTTTAATATTTCCTGATTTAAAAGAACCTTTCACATTTGAAATTGATCAGATAATAGTATTTTTTACTGTAAGTTCAAAATTCACATATTGAGAATGGTATTTTTGAAAAAAAAAATAATAAAAGAAGATACGTTAATGAACAAAAGACAAACAAAAATAATAATCATCTTTATTTTTTAATACAACATAAACTTTTATATAAATCTTCACTTGTTACCTAACCTAGCTCTCAGAACATCCCCTCTCCCGATCAACATATATTTGAATGGTAAATTTAGAATTTTTAATAAATTCAAATATATTGAATTTAAGTTATTTTTATTTTAAATTATTTATTTTTAAAAATACGTTAGTTATATAAAATAATTTAAATTTATTAAATTTTAATTTTTATAGAAAATGTTTATACTACCATGTAAAAAATTGTCCCCGTTATTTTACTATTTTATCAATTTAATTGATTTTTAAACTAATTTACCATAAAAATAACAATATATTTCAACTTTATAATATAATATCTAATAAATTATTATTTTAGTTTTTAATTATTTTCTCAATTTTAAAATTTTCATATCAATATCCAAAATGTCAATTATGTATAAAATTTGAATTATATTATTAATTGATTTAATTATGATATATATTCCTAAAAGTTATTTTAAAAATTTGTTAATTTTAAAAATAAATAGATAATTACTTATTTTAATGTGTGCCCTTAAACACATTTTAATCATCTTAAAAAAATTTCTAATATATTTTTAATATATTTATTATTAAAGAATAATTTGTATTAAAAACATTAACTCATATGTTCTATATTTTTTATTTTTAGTTTTATTACCTTACAATTTCTAATTACTTAGTCATTTAATAAATTATTAAATAATAACTTATATTAAAATATTAATTATTTTTAATTTTGTTTCTTAATAATTTCTAATTATTTGATTGGTCATTTAATAAAGTTAAATTTAGAGAAATATATTTTATTTTTACTTATTAAAATATTATCATTTAAAAAATAATATATATTTATTAACCATACAAACTGTTTATATTGTCATATAAAAAATTATCTTCCATATAATTATATTGGTCATTTAGTAATTATTTTGACTTTTATTTAATTGTTATTTGATATTCTTATTTAATATTTATAAAATTATAATGTTTATTTCATATTTGACATTGAAAAAAAGAATATGTATTTTTTTTTACATTGGATATTATATGTTTCTTGATCAGATTTTTTATTTTTGTAAAAAAATAATAATTAACATTTGAAACAATAAAAAAACAGAACGGAATAGTAGGGTTTATCTATAAATAAGAAAGATTAGGTTAAGAAAACCAGAAAGAAAAGCAAAGAAAACAGAGAACGTAAAGGGGAAGCTCATCCGGGTAACGTTCAAACTTGGTTTCTTGGTGATGAAAATCTGTTTCTTTTGCTATTTGTTTGGGTTTTAATCTTTTGCTATTGTATTGTGGCATACAGGGAATTATGTTTAAAGATTTTCATTATGATAGGAATTCAGCTTCAGCTTTCTTAGAGCAACTGGAGTTGCAGAAAGAATTCATTCCTGTGTTCTCGTTATCCCTCCCTCCTTGAGAACAGGACGAGGAAAAGTAAATGTTTTATTGAATGTTCTCTCAATTCACTGGGTTAAGTTCTTTTTTTTCTGAAGACTAAGAAGATTAAAGACATTGATGATCTCCAACGTGCATGGGAACAGGTTCAGTGTTTTGAATTTGACCTGAATTGGCTCAAACCTTTTGTTGAGTCTGTCCTAGAACTTGGTGAAAAAAAAATCTTTATAAAATTAGATATGGATGCAGTACTTGGATTTCCTTGAATAATTTTTAGTTTTTGTTTTCAATTTAAAAAACTGAACTTTTATATCCGTAGTTAACTGCTTCAGTAACTGCTTGCTTGCTTTATAATATAAAAACTTAAATAAAATTTAATTGCATAATTTACATAAAAAAATTGATCAGAAAAACCTTAACAAAATCTATCCATTTATAAATTGCAATAATATAATAATTTTTAGTAAAAATAAATACTTAAATGAAAAATAATAATAAATTAGTATGATATATAATTATGAAAAGTATGATATATATAAATATAAATTCATACAAATGACTAATTTACATGTTTTATTAGAAAAAAATAATTCATACCAATTTGTAAATACTATTAAATGTGTCTTTTCTTTTTTGTCTTAACATTTTTTTAGAATAAGTTTTGAAAATTTATCTGATTTAATTTATGATTTCATTATTTTAATAATGTCTTATAAATAGTATATAAGTTTTTCCTTCCCCAATTTCGTCTTCCTCATCTACAACCTGCAACGTCAATAAAGTTTTGCATATGTTAACCTGGACTTGAGTTAGAATTATATAACTTGCAAAGACTAAACTAAACATTGTATGATAAATTAGTTAAGGTTAAATAGTTGTTGTTTAGGTGTATAATATTTATATTATATAAATTCTCATGAAATAGTAATTATATATTTTTCAAAAATTTAGTTTTGATTTTTTTTCTTAAGGAGAATTTGTAAATACATTTTATATAATTATAAATTAGTTTTTAATTTTTTTATCAACTATATAATGCTTTAAATTAGCAAAGTCATTTTACTAGATTGGGTGTTAAACTCCTTCCTTGTGTTTCCACTTGTTGATTTTTCACTCAAGTGTATTTCCTCCTTTAACCTTAACTTTGAATGGTGCCAATTTTCCTCACCATATTCCTCCTATCAAGTTCATAGGAAGCGCAACCAATAAAAAAACAAAAATAAGAGGGATTGATTTAAGAAAGCGGAGAAAAGGGGATTTGAATGATAAGAAAATTGAGGAATGAAAATTATAGTGTCTGGAGAGGAAAAAAAATCGCTAAAAAAGAAAAGGCAAAATACCCAATGTAATTTGTCATTTGCAAGACCGAAAGGTGAATGTAAAATCTACTGTCCTTTGCAAGACCGAAAGGTGAATGTAAAATTTCACCAATGTAATTTGTCATTCATCAAGTTTACAACATCTAAATTTACCTTCATTGGTCCTTGATCAATGGTCATAATTTAACCATATTAGTGTAAATGTAGATTAGGGATGACAAAAATATCTGGTCTGCGATATCTACGGATAAAACCTGCGACGGATAGTTAATATTTGTGGATATATAGATAGCGGATATTTTAATACTCGCTTATAAATGGGTTGGGTGTGGGTATTATACTATCCGTACTTGCGGATATCCACTATTCCAAAAAATAAAAATAAAAATTTAATTTATATTTTATTGAGTTAAATTTAATTAAAATTAACATTAATTTATATTTTATGAGGTTAAATTTAATTAAAATATAATTTTAATTTGTATTTAATTTAATTTATATTATATTTTATATATTATTTGAAATTTTATTTCAATTTTATCTTGATAATTTATAAAAATATATTTTTAAAATATTTACAGATATCTGTGGGTATCTGCGGGTTTTAAAATATTCGCAAATGTGAGACCCCGAAAAATTAACTCTGTAAATTACATGTCATATCACCATTAATGCACACCACAATCCATGCTTATCTCTTTCAAAAAAAAACCCACTCCCAACTCTGATTTTCATCTCTGTTGTGCACGGAAAGCTGAGCCAAATCATTTCTCTGAAAACATTAAAAACGCACCTAGCCTTGCATGCACACACGCCACGTGTCACGGGAGAAACTTCCAATTCAGAGTTTGGTGTGCAGGTGTCAGCTTGGGACACGCTCGTTCAAACGAAACGAGTTTAACAAAACCAGATTTTTCTGAAAAACTCTCTCACCTGCATCACTCATCTTCTTCCTCGCGAAACACACCCATTCATCTTCTCCAACTTCTCTCTTGAACTTCCAACCTTCTCTCTACTGTAAAACTCACATCTATTCTCCGATCACGTTTGCAGCACCGTAGGAGTGTTCGTTCTGCTGTGATCTTCCTTTTGGACCGAACAAAATTGGAATCGAAGCTGGTGAGTCCCCTTTCCGTAGTTCGTCCTTAGGTTCTGGAAAAATAGGGTTTTTAGTTTCAGGCAAGATTGTATTCTAAGTGTTCTGTATTCCGTGGTTAGATTTTGTTTTGGAAGAGTCAAGAATATAAGAAAAGCTTGTTGAACGAAGCCACTTTTACATCTAGGACAAGTTTGGTTGCCAATCCGGGTAAGGGAAGCTTTTATGTTTAATTTATACTGCATGTTGTATGATCTGGTCTGGATGTATGAAAATATGATGTTTGAGCTGTTATGAACGAACCCTGTTGCGCTGTATGAATCTGCTTTTGATTGTATGTACTGCATGCTGATTTTGATGAGTATGAAGGATAAATGAGTAGTGTATAGTTGGATTTGATGACGTGAATTAATGTTATAAAGTATGAAAATTATGTGCATATGAAATTTCAGAGTTTGATTCATGTGAAAAATGTTAAAGTTAAGATATTTGAAAATCTGGATCTGAGAAATTCCCTATGATAATAGACGCTCGTCATCGTACGGTCTTATACCGTTCGGTTTTTCTGGAAAATAACTTAGAATGGAATTCTTTCATTTGGAAAGAACTCTGCTCGAGAACGAGCGTCCCCATTTGAATGTTTGAGCGTTCGGTTCAGCTCAACTATATATAAATATTTGAAACTTTATAAATACGTAAAGTTCGGCCTTATGTCGAGCGTTCGTCTTTGATAGCGTTCGGCCTTGTGTCGAACGTTCGTCTTAAACGGCGCACGGTATTCTACCAAGCGTTCGTCCGAAATAGCGCTCGGTCCTATAACGAGCGTCCGTTCTAAATCGCGCAAGGTCTCATATCAAGCGCTCGTATTAATTGAATAATTATTTGATAAAATAGCGTTCGTTCTAAAGTATTAGACATTCATTCTCTGTAAGTCCGTTAAATCTCTGGCCTTAGTTTTCATCATGCAACCATCTTCAAATATGATTCTAAGTATTCTTGACACTCCATTGTGTATTAAATCTGGTTCATGTTTTATTCACAAATATTTTCTAAGTACCAGTACACTTCAAGTCGAGTCAGTTCATCTAACTGGCCAAATAGAAAATTACGGTTGTTGTATATTTCCCTGAGTATCCAGTAACTTTATTTGGACGTTCGTCCTACTTCTTCAATGGATTGAGCGTTCGTCATTTTTGACTCCTGAACCTAATGATGTAAAAGATGATGGAATATGATAAGTTAAAGTGTGAACACTATGAGAACTGAATTTATGATGTTGGATTTTGGACGAGCGTTCCAGGGAGGAACGTCTCATATATATATATATTGAAAGATTGAATTGGTAAAGTATGACTATGGATAGCTAATGCTGGCTTGGTCCATCCTGATATTCCGTGATGCTCATCTTCACGTAGAAGGGAGTAGTCATGTGTGGGAATAGCAGGAGGTTCTATTCCTTAGGGGTACTTTGGATAGAGCTAACCTCGAGTGGCAGCTGTTGAGGGTATCCCAGTTACTACATCACTCGGGTGCAAGGACGCCTGTAGCTACACGGTTCATACAGTCCGGACGGTCGTCTATTATACTTATAAATTACTATAATGAATTATGTTAAATTGTATGTTGTGCGTGTGCATTGAAATGTTTAATGTGTATGTTGGATGTATGAATTAAATATTATAAGCTTACCCTTTCGTTTTTCCTTGTGTTGTCAATTGTCCATGTACGTTCGTCCTGTCTTGCAATGATCATCCGTTGTGGATGTGAGCAGATGGTGGTGCGTCTCTTGAAGAAATACTGGAAGAAGAAGATTTGGAAGACGCAAATCTGATTGAAGTAGAAGTAAAGGCCGAGCCTTAGAGTGCTCATTATATTAGGTTGTAAATGTTTAGTTTATTTTTGGACGTTCGGTTAAATGCTTTGTAATATCGTTCGTTATTTTAGCGTTCGTTATTCGAGCTGTAAAATGAAACGCTGTAGCTTAAGTCGTTCGGCTTTTAACTCTGTTAATTTTAAAGACTGCACGGTTTACTGTTAATCGTAATTAATTCTAATTTATGGTGATTACTGTATTTTGGGATGTTACATTAGTGGTATCAGAGCAGTTTTGTTCTATTAAGGGACACTGTAGGGTTATGAGTGCACTGTGTTTTTGCTATGTGCTTATTGAATGTTTAATGAGTTATTATTGTTTTAACTCTTGGACATAACTAACGCTCGTTTGTTTTTCTCTGCATCCAGAGAACAAATGGCACCTAGGCTACCTCCCCCTCCTCAACCAAACGAGTCTGATACGTCCAGCAACACTAGGTTGTTGGAAACCGTGGTTGAAAGGCTGCATCAACAGAACACAACGTTACTGGAGCATAACGCCACGCTGATGCAGCAAAACCAGGCTGCTATGCAAGGTTTGGAGGCTTCACGTGTCAATTCTGAAAATACGCAAAGGCAATTGATGGAGATTCTTGCTGCCACCAGAGGTACACCTGGAGCATCCTCTTCAAACGCTGCTCAACCTACTGCCGAGTGGAGTTTGGAGAGCTTCCTGCAGCATCACCCAGCTAAGTTCAGTGGAAAGTGCCTCCCTGATGAGGCTGATCAGTGGCTGGGAGATATTGAGAGAATTTTCAACGCCAAACGCTGCCCAGATGTGAACAGGTTGGCGTACGCTGAGTATTTGTTGACTGGTGAGGCGAACCACTGGTGGACGAGCGTGAAAGCTCTCTTGACAGACGCTCAAACTCCTATTACTTGGGAAGTGTTTAGGAGTAAATTCTATGAAGAATATTTTCCTGATAGCGTCCGGTTTGCAAAAGAGGTGGAGTTTCTTCAACTGGTCCAAGGAGGGATGTCTATTTCTGAATATACGAACAAGTTCAAACACTTGGTTCGTTTCAACACGATGGCCACAAACGAAGAATGGCAGTGCCGTAAGTTTGAAAACGGACTGCGGAGTGACTTGAAGGTTTTGATCTCCAGCTTGTGTATACGGACGTTTCCTGCCATGGTGGAAAGGGCCAAGGTTTTAGAGAAGAACATGGCAGAAGCGGAAAGGCACAAGAAGCAACAGCAAGTGAGTAGAGGACCTATAGTTTCCAGGGGCAATGTTACTCCAAGAAGAGCCCCGTACGCTCGTCCAAACCAGCCATCTAATGCGAGCGGTTCTCAAGCTTTAGTTCCTGCTGGACGAGCTGGACAGTATGGGAATGTTACGTGTTTCCAGTGTGGAGGACCACACTACCGTTCGTCCTGTCCTCAATTGGTGGGAGTGAAGCACTGTAATCGTTGTGGGCGAAACGGACACTTGGATAATGAGTGTAACATGGGTGGACGAGCAGTGATGAGACCACCAAACGCTGGCAGAAATCAACCTAGAGGAGGACAAGCCCAAGCAGCAGGACGAGTGTATGCCATAACGGGTGCAGAGGCAGCCAACTCAGGTACACTCATCATCAGTACATGCCTTGTGTTTGGTACATCTTGCTGCGTGTTATTTGATTCGGGAGCAACGCATTCCTTCATCTCGAAGGCGTGCGTTTGCAAGCTGGGATTAGAAGTGAGTGAGATGCCGTTCGATCTGGTGGTGTCAACACCAGCGGCTGGAGAGGTTAGGACATCCACTATGTGCGTCCGGTGTCCTATAGAATTGGAAGGGCGTAAGTACAAAGTTAATCTCATCTGCCTACCTCTTCAAGGGTTGGAGGTGATTCTAGGAATGGATTGGTTGGCTACCAATCACATCCTCATAGATTGTGGGAAAAAAGAGTTGGTGTTTCCGGATGAAGAAGAAGAAGAATTTTCAGTAACGCTCGGTCAATTAAAGGAGGATATAATGGAAGGAGCAAGTTGTTTCCTGATCATGACACATGAAGATCAGGAGTTCGGAGAATTGGGAAAAGAACGAACGTCCAGGGAGGGCGGTATTGAACGAACGGTCGTGGACGAGTTTCCAGACGTCTTTCCGGAAGAGATCCCTGGACTGCCTCCTGTTCGTGAAGTTGAATTCACCATAGATTTGGTGACGACAGCAGCACCTATCTCGGTTCAACCGTACCGAATGGCGCCTGCGGAGTTGGCCGAACTGAAGAAACAAATTGAAGAACTCTTGGACAAGCAGTTTATTAGACCGAGCGTGTCACCATGGGGAGCGCCTGTACTATTAGTGAAGAAGAAGGATGGCAGCTCTCGGTTGTGCATAGATTACAGGCAGTTAAACAAGCTGACCATCAAGAACAAATACCCATTGCCGAGGATAGATGACTTGCTAGATCAACTGCATGGGGCTGCAGTATTTTCAAAGATTGATTTGAGATCCGGATATCATCAAATCAGAGTTAAGGAGGATGATATTCATAAGACAGCGTTCAGGTCTCGGTATGGGCATTATGAATATGTGGTGATGCCATTTGGAGTGACGAACGCTCCAGCCGTGTTCATGGAGTATATGAATCGCATCTTCAGGCCTTATTTGGATAAGTTTGTAGTCGTCTTCATAGATGATATTCTTATCTATTCCAAGACAGAAGACGAGCATGAGGAACATCTTAGACTTGTACTTGGAGTATTACGTGAGAAGGAATTATATGCAAAGCTGTCCAAGTGCGAATTCTGGATGAAGGAGGTGCAGTTTTTGGGGCATGTGGTGTCGGCTGGAGGCATCTCAGTAGATCCAGCTAAAGTGCGAGCGGTGTTGGATTGGAAGAGTCCGCGTACGGTCACTGAGGTTCGTAGCTTTGTGGGACTCGCGGGCTACTATAGGCGTTTTATTGAAGGATTTGCTAAGATAGTAGCCCCGCTAACTCAGTTGACTAGGAAGGATCAACCGTTCGCCTGGACTGATCTGTGCGAGGAACGTTTTCAGGAGCTGAAAGTAAAATTAACGAGCGCTCCGGTATTAATCATTCCAGACACGTCCAAGCCCTTTGAAGTATACTGTGACGCATCTCATCAAGGGCTTGGCTGTGTGCTTATGCAAGAGAGACGAGCGGTAGCGTACGCGTCTCGCCAACTGAAGATTCACGAGAGAAATTATCCAACGCACGACCTGGAATTGGCAGCGGTCGTTTTTGCACTGAAGATTTGGAGGCACTACTTGTACGGGTCTACATTCCAAGTCTTCAGTGATCACAAGAGCCTCAAGTATCTATTTGATCAAAAGGAGCTGAACATGAGGCAGAGGCGTTGGTTGGAATTTTTGAAGGACTATGAATTTGAGTTGCTCTATCATCCTGGAAAGGCTAATGTAGTGGCGGACGCTCTAAGCAGGAAGGCAGTACATGTGTCGGTGATGATGGTGAAAGAGCTCGGTTTGGTTGAGAGTTTTAGAGATCTAAGGTTACAGTTTGAGTTGGAACCGAACAGTATTAAGTGCTGTAACCTTAGAATATCTAGCAATATCTTTGATCGAATTAGAATGAAGCAACGAGAGGATGAAGAGTTGGTAAAGATTCTAAGCGCGCTCGGTTCGGATCAGGCCAAACATTTCAATACAGGAACGGACGGCCTACTGCGTTACATGGGTAGGACGTGCGTTCCCAATGATGGCGAGTTGAAGCGGATCATACTGGAGGAAGCACATCACAGTCGTCTTAGCATACACCCCGGTGTGACTAAGATGTACCAAGATCTTAGAAGCTCGTTCTGGTGGCCTGGAATGAAGAGTGATGTCGCTCGCTTTGTGGCATCTTGCTTGACCTGTCAACGTGCAAAGGCTGAACACCAACGACCAGGCGGTTTACTTCAACAATTGGAGATCCCTGAATGGAAGTGGGACAGCATCTCCATGGACTTTGTGACTCATCTACCACGCACGGTCAGGAATCATGATTCAATCTGGGTGATCGTGGACAGATTAACGAAGAGCGCCCACTTCCTGCCCGTTAACTTGAAGATGTCAATGACAAATTTGGCTAAGTTGTACATCAAGGAGATCGTTCGTCTTCATGGAGTGCCTTCAAGCATAATTTCTGACCGAGACACGAGATTCACATCTCGGTTTTGGCAATCGTTACAAGGCGAGTTGGGAAGCAAACTGCAGATGAGTTCAGCGTATCATCCTCAAACGGACGGTCAGTCCGAACGTACCATCCAGACGCTGGAAGATTTACTGAGGACGTGCGTCCTAGATCACTTGGGCGCCTGGGATGAAATACTGCCGCTAGTGGAATTTACTTACAACAACAGCTTTCAAACTAGCATTGGGATGGCGCCGTTTGAAGCTCTCTATGGAAGGAAGTGCCGAACGCCACTTTGCTGGTTCCAGGAAGGAGAGAACGTGCTAACCGGACCTGAGCTCATCCAGCAAACGACTGACAAAGTTAAGTTGATCCAGGAGAGATTGAAGACGTCCCTGAGCAGACAGAAATCATATGCGGATAGGAGAAGAAGACCTTTGGAGTTTGCTACAGGAGATCACGTATTTTTGAGACTTAACCCAATCACTGGAGTAGGCAGAGTCGTTCGTCCAAAGAAGCTATCTCCCAAGTTCATAGGGCCGTACCAGATTTTGAAGAAGATTGGACCAGTAGCTTATGAACTCGCGTTGCCCCCTCAACTAGCAAATCTTCATCCTGTTTTCCACGTATCCCAACTCAGAAAATACATAGCTAATCCCTCTCATGTCTTAGAACTGGAAGACATTCAACTACAACCGAACCGAACGCTGGAGTTGCAACCAGTCCGCATTGAAGACGTTCGCACCAAGCTACACAAGAGAAAAGACGTTCGTTTAGTGAAGGTGGTGTGGGATGCCAAGACTGGAGATTCAACGTGGGAAGTGGAGAGTGCAATGAGGGACTTGTATCCGCACTTATTCACGGGTAAGTTCTAAATTTTCGAGGACGAAAATTTTTGTAGTTAGGGAGAATGTGAGACCCTGAAAAATTAACTCTGTAAATTACCTGTCATATCACCATTAATGCACACCACAATCCATGCTTATCTCTTTTAAAAAAAAACCCACTCCCAACTCTGATTTTCATCTCTGCTGTGCACGGAAAGCTGAGCCAAATCATTTCTCTGAAAACATTAAAAACGCACCTAGCCTTGCATGCACACACGCCACGTGTCACGGGAGAAACTTCCAATTCAGAGTTTGGTGTGCAGGTGTCAGCTTGGGACACGCTCGTTCAAACGAAACGAGTTTAACAAAACCAGATTTTTCTGAAAAACTCTCTCACCTGCATCACTCATCTTCTTCCTCGCGAAACACACCCATTCATCTTCTCCAACTTCTCTCTTGAACTTCCAACCTTCTCTCTACTGTAAAACTCACATCTATTCTCCGATCACGTTTGCAGCACCGTAGGAGTGTTCGTTCTGCTGTGATCTTCCTTTTGGACCGAACAAAATTGGAATCGAAGCTGGTGAGTCCCCTTTCCGTAGTTCGTCCTTAGGTTCTGGAAAAATAGGGTTTTTAGTTTCAGGCAAGATTGTATTCTAAGTGTTCTGTATTCCGTGGTTAGATTTTGTTTTGGAAGAGTCAAGAATATAAGAAAAGCTTGTTGAACGAAGCCACTTTTACATCTAGGACAAGTTTGGTTGCCAATCCGGGTAAGGGAAGCTTTTATGTTTAATTTATACTGCATGTTGTATGATCTGGTCTGGATGTATGAAAATATGATGTTTGAGCTGTTATGAACGAACCCTGTTGCGCTGTATGAATCTGCTTTTGATTGTATGTACTGCATGCTGATTTTGATGAGTATGAAGGATAAATGAGTAGTGTATAGTTGGATTTGATGACGTGAATTAATGTTATAAAGTATGAAAATTATGTGCATATGAAATTTCAGAGTTTGATTCATGTGAAAAATGTTAAAGTTAAGATATTTGAAAATCTGGATCTGAGAAATTCCCTATGATAATAGACGCTCGTCATCGTACGGTCTTATACCGTTCGGTTTTTCTGGAAAATAACTTAGAATGGAATTCTTTCATTTGGAAAGAACTCTGCTCGAGAACGAGCGTCCCCATTTGAATGTTTGAGCGTTCGGTTCAGCTCAACTATATATAAATATTTGAAACTTTATAAATACGTAAAGTTCGGCCTTATGTCGAGCGTTCGTCTTTGATAGCGTTCGGCCTTGTGTCGAACGTTCGTCTTAAACGGCGCACGGTATTCTACCAAGCGTTCGTCCGAAATAGCGCTCGGTCCTATAACGAGCGTCCGTTCTAAATCGCGCAAGGTCTCATATCAAGCGCTCGTATTAATTGAATAATTATTTGATAAAATAGCGTTCGTTCTAAAGTATTAGACATCCATTCTCTGTAAGTCCGTTAAATCTCTGGCCTTAGTTTTCATCATGCAACCATCTTCAAATATGATTCTAAGTATTCTTGACACTCCATTGTGTATTAAATCTGGTTCATGTTTTATTCACAAATATTTTCTAAGTACCAGTACACTTCAAGTCGAGTCAGTTCATCTAACTGGCCAAATAGAAAATTACGGTTGTTGTATATTTCCCTGAGTATCCAGTAACTTTATTTGGACGTTCGTCCTACTTCTTCAATGGATTGAGCGTTCGTCATTTTTGACTCCTGAACCTAATGATGTAAAAGATGATGGAATATGATAAGTTAAAGTGTGAACACTATGAGAACTGAATTTATGATGTTGGATTTTGGACGAGCGTTCCAGGGAGGAACGTCTCATATATATATATATTGAAAGATTGAATTGGTAAAGTATGACTATGGATAGCTAATGCTGGCTTGGTCCATCCTGATATTCCGTGATGCTCATCTTCACGTAGAAGGGAGTAGTCATGTGTGGAAATAGCAGGAGGTTCTATTCCTTAGGGGTACTTTGGATAGAGCTAACCTCGAGTGGCAGCTGTTGAGGGTATCCCAGTTACTACATCACTCGGGTGCAAGGACGCCTGTAGCTACACGGTTCATACAGTCCGGACGGTCGTCTATTATACTTATAAATTACTATAATGAATTATGTTAAATTGTATGTTGTGCGTGTGCATTGAAATGTTTAATGTGTATGTTGGATGTATGAATTAAATATTATAAGCTTACCCTTTCGTTTTTCCTTGTGTTGTCAATTGTCCATGTACGTTCGTCCTGTCTTGCAATGATCATCCGTTGTGGATGTGAGCAGATGGTGGTGCGTCTCTTGAAGAAATACTGGAAGAAGAAGATTTGGAAGACGCAAATCTGATTGAAGTAGAAGTAAAGGCCGAGCCTTAGAGTGCTCATTATATTAGGTTGTAAATGTTTAGTTTATTTTTGGACGTTCGGTTAAATGCTTTGTAATATCGTTCGTTATTTTAGCGTTCGTTATTCGAGCTGTAAAATGAAACGCTGTAGCTTAAGTCGTTCGGCTTTTAACTCTGTTAATTTTAAAGACTGCACGGTTTACTGTTAATCGTAATTAATTCTAATTTATGGTGATTACTGTATTTTGGGATGTTACAGCAAATATTTTTTAAGTAGGTAGAGAATGAATTTTTTTGTGAGGTTGGATTGCGGATAAACTATCTGTGCTCGACTCAACCTGTTGTCATCTAAGGTGATCATGAATATTAAATGTCAAAATAACTATATTTCTATCATCAATTTAATCATTTAGTTAATAGTTTATAAATACACATTAATATTAAAAGAAGTATACATTTAATACTCTTTATTATTATTATTATTGTTTAATTTATTTATTTTTACTTAAGTGAATATGTCTATTTCATTTGGATTTTCATTTTATATTGGACAATGAATCATTGTCAGTCTTCAAAGTGACTACACTATAAAATTGATCTTATTCCTTCTACAACTAGTTCATAAAATTGGCCTTTATTTATGCTAATGTTAGATCATAATTCTAACTTATTAATGAATCATTGGGGGTAAAGAAATGTAGGGACTAATCTTGAGAGGTAACCTAAGATATATTCAAATTAATTGTAAAATACAGGTATACTACTATTGAAATTTTGTCATATTTTAACACTAATCAACTTTCGTTGTGTGTTCTTTTGTACTAACAATTTGCATTCAATTTTGTTTGGCTTTATTAAATTAATGTTAAAACACTTTTTGTCCTTTCATAAGGAAAACAAGTTGTCAGTCATAATAACATCCAGTTTTTAATCATATGCATTTAGGCTGATGGCTATGTATTCTTTCTTGTTTGTTTCAGGTAAAGAACAAGAATATTGGGAGCAGGACAATATAAGAGAAGAGTATGATCCAGTAGCATACAGGTTTGATAAGATTTCAGTCCTATCCATAGTGATTACATGATTACAGTAGTCACTAGTGAACCTTGTAATTTAATTTATTACCATCAGTTTATTTGTGCAATATTCCTTTGATTGTTTCGGTGCCCTGATTCTCTTTTTAGTTCTTACGAAACTATAAACCATTGATATCTATATTTCTTATATTATAAGATATTCATTTTAGTCCTTATACTATTTAAGAAACATCAGGTGTTCTGTAGTAGATGGTTGTCACCTCAAAATTATTAGTTACTGGACATCAAAACCATAAAATAAAATTTGATGGAGATCAAAACCATTAAATTAGTATATTACAGATACAAGAAACATATTTAAGTCTGTTTTTTTTTGTTTCCTTATCTTAGTCGGTTTCAATCTGTTAGTGCACTAGGGATTTTTGAAGCTGCTCTAGTACCTGATCTAATTAGTAATTATTAGAATAAATAGAAGTTTTAAGTTAAGTTATTTCTTGCATAAACTTATGATGTTTTCCAATGTGATACAAAAACATATAAAATTGGCCTTTATTTATGCTAATGCTAGATCATAATTCTATCTGATTAATGAATCATTCGGGTAAAGAAATATAGGGACTAGTCTTGAGAGGCAACCTACGATATATTCAAACTAATTGTAAAATACAGTTGCTGCTATACTATTGAAATTTTATCATGTATTCCAACACTGATCAACTTTCGCTGTGTGTTCTTTTGTATTAACAATCTCCATTCAATTTTGTTTGGCTTTATTAAATTAATGTTAAAACACTTTTTGTGCTTTTATCACGAAAAAAAGTTATGATTACAAGTGTTGTAACATCCCAATTATATAATAACCAATAGGTTTAATCCTTTTCGACATCCCTATTTATGTACGAATGTCTCAATTGGGTCCTCGTTTTTTAAAGTGTATCAAAATGGTCCCTAATTTTGAAAATTGATATCAATTGAGTCCTTTCCGTTAAGTTGGCTGGACGGCGTTAAAAAAATTGATGAGTGGATGCTGAGATGACGAACGAACGCCCGTCCACCAGCGAACGAACGCTCGTCCACCAGCGAACGAACGCTCGTCCACCAGAGAACGAACGCTCGTCGACCTCTTACTGCTGGACGACCGTTCGTTCCACACTGGACGACCGTTCGTTCGGTGGTCGACGAGCGTTCGTTCGCTGATGGACGAGCGTTCGTTTGCTGGTGGACGAGCGTTCGTTCGTCATCTCAGCATCCACTCATCAATTTTTTTAACGCCGTCCAGCCAACTTAACGGAAAGGACTCAATTGATATCAATTTTCAAAATTAAGGACCATTTTGATACACTTTAGAAAACGAGAACCCAATTGAGACATTCGTACATAAATAGGGATGTCGAAAAGGATTAAACCTAACCAATATTATATAATAAAGACGTCAACATTCAAATATAGAGAACAGTCAGCATATGACGTGTAATTTAAGTGCAGAATTACAGTCATCCGAAAAAGAAAGGAACGAAAATTTAAACTTAACAGTTTAAATTATTGAACACTACAACAAGTGTTCGAATAGGAAAGTTCTTAGCAGACTAAACCAGAACCTCGGTATCCTCTAGCTCTTGCTCCAAGGGAATCTCCTCGACAACATCTGCTCCCATCCAAGTGGATGATCATCGCCAAAGGAACGAAAATTTAAACTTAACGGTTTAAATTATTGAACACTACAACAAGTGTTCGAATAGGAAAGTTCTTAGCAGACTAAACCGCAACCTCGGTATCCTCTAGCTCTTGCTCCAAGGGAATCTCCTCGACAACATCTGCTCCCATCCAAGTGGATGATCATCGCCAAAGAAACGAAAATTTAAACTTAACGGTTTAAATTATTGAACACTACAACAAGTGTTCGAATAGGAAAGTTCTTAGCAGACTAAACCGCAACCTCGGTATCCTCTAGCTCTTGCTCCAAGGGAATCTCCTCGACAACATCTACTCCCATCCAAGTGGATGATCATCGCCAACGAAACATACCCAAACAGCACATAACAAAAACAATGCAAGGGTGAGCTAGATATAAAAAAAACATGTTATACATATAGCACAGTTAATTCATGTCATCATACGTAGTTATATATATATATATAAGAACAATTCAAGCATACTCATTAAACCACAACTCACACTCACACGACTCATCCGGATTTGTATAACTCTCGAACTAGCAGTCGTCTTTGCACTTGCATAGTTCTGTTGGCACTCTTCAACACTAGCAAGGTGAATCCCCAAGCTGCCTATCTCTGCCATTAAAGGCTATAGACGAGGACCTCCCTCTACTCTCACCACAGACACTGTTCTTCTCTATGTGAGCATGAACAATGCTTTGAGTGTAGGGATAGAGAGACCGAGCCCAAAGTTCACTACAGTTATACAGAACAACCACAACACCACATATCACTTTCATCCATCTCTCCCCGAGATGTCCAAATCATACTCAAACTCATCATTTACATCCACAGTCATCTCTCCCTGAGATGTCCAAATCATACTCAAACTCATCATTTACAACCACAGTCATATTATCAGAGTAATTTATCATATCTCATGCATTCACATGTTTTTCACATAAATCACATCAGAGTATATATTCCAACCACATTGCACACTTAAAACAAGAGCAAATAACCTTGGAACCGAACACTATTTGCCGAGCACTATTTGGACGAATACATTTGGACGAACGCTATCTGCCGAATGCTATTGTTGAATACTAGTTGGTTGAATACTATTTGGACGAACGCTATATGACCGAACGCTATCTGCCGAACACTATATGCCGAACATATTTGGCCAATGTAAGACCCTTGTAAACTCAAAATTTTACCAAGTTGTAAAAATTTCAAGTTGTAGTGTAAAATAGAATGCTGTCAAAATTTGACATGGTTTACTATTTTATGTATAACTTTTTGTACAATTAATATTTTGGGTTAATTCTTTTTCCATTAGAAAGTAGACTCAAAGAGCTTCGATTTGAGTACTCATACGTTTTTTTTCAACATCGGGAAGGGCCTCAACCAAATCAAACAAGTCACGAAAAACGTTATTTTGAGTTTTCTGCTGGTTAATCGATTAACAGTTGTAGTTAATCGATTGTTACAGAGAAAATTCGTGTTTTAGCCTCTGGACTCGAGTTAATCGATTAGCACTTTAGTTAATCGATTAGCTACGTCAGTTATGGAAACATAACAGCCTGGAACACGTTTTTTTGAGCGTGCAAGGTTGGGGAATCTTCCCACAAACCATTCTTTCCGGATTTTGGGGCTGGAAAATGGATTAGTAAGGCCAGATGTCGGTCTTTTATTGCTAAATTACAATATCTTGGGTCCTTGCTTGTCTTGGAGCCATTTCTTTAAATCCAAATCAGACTTGGAAGTTTGGGGAGAGTGGAGAGCTTTTTGGTGTGAGGAGAACGAAACTCTAAGTGTGCAGAGGTATTGAAGCGTGCTTGGTCTACCAGAAGGGAAGAGTTACTCTCTTGGAAGAAGAAGTTAAGATCTTCAAGAGGTAAGGGGAGCTAATCTATGTATTTTACTTTGTGGAAAATTTGTATGAATTGGATGAAATGTTTTAAGCATATGGAGATGATGTTAGATTGATCCTTGATCTTTGGTTTTCTGTTTGAATCTATGGACTTGTTATTATCAATATGATAAGGTGAGATAATTAAATGATGGATTGAGAATTCTGAATATGAAAGAAGCTTGAAGGTAAAGTTGTAAGGGGAGTTAGATTTAATCTATGAATTCTGCATAAGTTGAATGATGAAATAATTGTGTAAGGTGATGAATATATGTGAATTGGATGATGGAAATTCGTTCTAGCATGTTGGTATATGCGTAAATGAAGTTTTGATGGATTTGGGTGTGAATTAGGGTGGTAAACAAGGAAGTTTTAACTCACTTTTCATGGAATACGAAAATTGTGTGTTTTGCTTAGTTAATGAATTTTTGGTTGGATGAATTGATGGAAGTATGAGATGATTATTGGAATTGTGTATGTTGGATCTGTGTTGACATGAAAATTCGGTGGTAGTGCTGTTAGAAAGGAAATCAAGTGTCTTTATGGTCAATTTGGGCTATTTTAGAGGAAGTGAGGTAGGAATTTTGAGTAAATGAGGGCTGCAGTGTTCCTGGACTGTTTGGGCAGTCTAGACAAGTCCATTGTGACTTGTTAGAAACATAAAAGTGGTCTAAAACATGTTCCAAGTAGTAGAATCAAATTTGGGTCCCTAAGTTGTTGAAGTTAGTGTTTTGGAGCTGAAAGTGAACTTTAATCACTTAAAAAAATGGTAGTAGAAATGCTTAGAATCATTTGGATAAGTTTAATTAAGTCTAAAACGAGAATTAAGAGTCTAAGAAGTTGAGAAAAGTGGTTAGAAATGGTCAAGGGAGGTTCTGCTACCATTCTGCAGAATTCTGCATGATGTGAAAAACTGACCGTTCGTCCATGTCGGATTTGGACGATCGGTTATGCCATGTGCTGAGTGGCGTTCGGTCAAATGTTGGTTTGGTTAACGTTCATTCTTGGTAGTAGCGTTCGGTCATAATCATGCTTTGGCTTAGGCATTTAGCGTTCGTCCTTGTCTGGAGAGCGTTCGGTTTTCGGGGATGATATTAATAGCGTTCGGTCATTGGTTTAAATAACGATCGCTCAAGTTATGGTTTAGTAACGATCGCTCAGGTGTTGGTTAGTAGCGTTCGTTCATTCGCTGGTTTAGTAGTGTTCGGTCAGTTGATGGTTTAATTATCGTTCGGTCTTCATAAGGTTTGATAGTAAAGCGCTCGTTCAAGGAGTGTTGAATTCAATATGGTGTTCGGTTCTGAGCGTTCGGCCTAGTGTTTGATCTCACAGTGTTCGTCCATGAAGCGCTAGCTTTAACAGCGTTCGTCCAAACAGTGTCCGTCCAATGGTTTATGACGTTCGTCCAAATAGTTAACTCGCACCTGCACTTTGCAGAATTTGTTTTCGATAGTTTTGGGGGTTCCGGATGTCCGTTTTGGACGTTCTCTCGGTCGTTTTGGGGGTTCTTGACCCTTCCGGAACTGTTGGTAATGGTTTCAAACCTGTTTGAGTTACCTAAAAATGAGTATTAAAAAGATATTAAAAAGATATAAAGAAAATGTGTTTGGTGTACACTGTTTTGAGTTGTTTGATATATCTATTTGATATGGGAATGTTGGGTGATCTGTTTGAGATTGCAAATTGATAGGAGAATGATGTTTGAATGGTTAAGTACTGTTGAAATCATGGTTGTATATGATTTGATTATAAGTTTCATGTTAAATGAAGAACTTGAATTGTTTAAAATTTGGTATTGTGATGATTATGTGATGATGATATGATATGTGCGTTATGGTATGCTTGGATTGGTATTGTGAGGATTATTGGATATGTGTATTTTTGGCTACTTGGTGTCATTAAATGAGTGGTGGATAGTAAGCGTTGTGGTTGCTGGCCCGGGGAAGCTCTATAGAGTGATGGGAAGTAACCCTATACACGGGTGACGTGTGTAACCGCCTGGGGAATCTCTTACATTTATGTAAGAGTGATGGGGGTGACGTGGGGTACTAGTCCGGTGAAGCTCATTACAAAATTTGATTGGCGTTGTGCTTGCGGGCCTGAGGAATCTCTTTAGGCGAGTGATGAGGGGTATACTTGCACTTGTCCGGGGAAGCTCTTGATTAGAGTAATGGAGGGTGACTTGTGTACTTGCTCGGGGAATCTCCCTATAGAGTGATGGGAAGCAGCACTACACATTAGGGTAATGTGTAACGGCCCGGGGAAGCTCTGAAAAGAGTGATGGGAGTGACACTAGTACAAATTGGTGTATGTATTTTGATTGATCTGTAATAGTGGTGGATGTAGTCTGATTTATTTTGTAATGTATATTGGCGTATGCATTCTAATTTGATATTTTGATACATATTGGTATATGCATATGGTTGAAGCATAATTCGTACTTGGGTATATAGTTTGATCTGGTTAAGGTGTGGATGACAGTATGTTATTATGAGTATATTTATGATGTATATGAATTGTATTTTGTTAGCTCACCCTTGCTTGTTTGTGCATGTGAATGCGATGATCGTGTAATGTGTGATGTTATACGGGAGCAGATGTTATTGCAGATGTGATGGCTGATATTTCTGAACATGCATAAAGGATGAAAGAGAGATGGGATAGATGACTGGGAATGTATTTGTTTGTAGTCGATCCTGACTATTTAAACGTTTTATTTTCGGAATAATCGGTTTGTAATAAATAATGTACTATTTTTCCGTGGAAGTTGAATATTAAAAATTTGAATTTCTACTTACGTGTTTTACGGAAAAATTAGTCAGCGTAACACAAAATTTCGGGGTGTTACAGCCAACACTATTCACCGCGCTATTCCAACGAACGCTATCTGCCGACAGCTAAATTGCCGAACACTATGCTATTTGGACGGACACTATAAAATCCATCATAATCAGGCCGAACGCTAGAAACCGAGCACCATATTAGATTGAACACTATTTGGCCGTACGTCATGAGATTAAGCACTATTGACCGAACGCTAAACAGGACACCATATTAAATCGAATACTATTAGGCCGAACGCTAAAACCGAACACCTCATTCAAATCGGATACTGCTTGGACGAACGTTAAGATCAATCTCTTGGGCTCAACACTAAAACACCAAACGTTATTAGACCGCATACCATTAGTTCGAACACCAAAAGAACGAACGCTAAGATCAAGCACTTATGTTGGACGCTAAAACTCCAAACGCTGATAGACAGAATACTATTAGGTCGAACACTATTGAACGAACGTTAAGATCGAGCACTTAGACTTAACGCTAAAACAGCGAACATCTATTAGACTGAATACTATTATTCGAACACTGTTTGGACGATCGGTCAAACATCAAACCTCATCTAGATCGAACGCTAAGTTTTTACGAGCATTACCTGAGGACAAACATCATCGAGACCGAACGTTCTCTATGAACGATCACTAACTTAGAATAATCACCATCAGGATCGAACGTTCACTATCAGATCAAGATCAAACGCTAATCATAATTCATACATCAAGACCGAACGCTTACAATCTAAACCTCAAAATACCTGATCCAGGTCGAACGCTATCAATCACTAATACCCAAGACCGAACGCTTATGATCCAAACCTAATAATCCAAATTAAGGACGAACGACTACAATCACTAATTCACCAAAACGAACGCTCAAGATCACTTCCTGAGAATACCAATTTAGGACGAACGCTTATAATCACTATTGCACCAAAACCGAACGCTCTCGATTCAAACCTAAGAATCCAATTTAAGACCGAACGCTCAAAATTACTAATACACCAAGGTTAGAGGGTGTGGGAACGTAAACTCCTTGTGATTTTGATAACCTTGTGTGCCAATAACTAAGTGTGGCTATGTCCACTCATAAACAGTGAAAGATTTTGGATGGATTGTTTGAGCACTGATCACTACCATGAGCAAGGCTGGGCAATCTCTGAAATCGGTTCTCTTGGATTTGATTCACAAGAGCAATGGCTTGAGATCCTTCAAGCAAATTCATGCGCATCTATTGACTTCTGCCCTTGTTGCCAATGACTTGGTTATTTCCAAGGCTGCAATTTTTTTGGGAAAACATGTTACAGATGTTCATTACCCTTGCAATTTCCTGAAGCAATTTGATTGGAACTTGAGCTCTTTCCCTTGCAATTTGCTGATTTCTGGCTATGCCTCTGGCCACTTACCCTGGCTTGCAATCCTGATTTATAGATGGACTGTTAGGAATGGTTTTGTGCCTGATGTGTACACTATCCCAGCAGTTTTGAAATCTTGTGCTAAGTTTTATGGGATTGTAGAGATTAAACAGTTTCATTCCGTAGCTTTGAAGACTGCCTTGTGGTGCGACATTTATGTGCAAAACACTCTTGTCCATGTGTATTGCATTTCTGGGGACACTGTTGGTGCTGGCAAGGTGTTTGATGACATGCTTGTGAGAGACGTGGTCTCTTGGACTGGCTTGATATCTGGGTATGTCAAGGCTAGGTTGTTTAATGAGGCCATCGCATTATTTTTGAGAATGGATGTGGAACCTAATGTGGCAACCTTTGTCAGCATACTTGGGGCTTGTCGGAAATTGGGTTGTTTAAATTTGGGGAAAGGAATTCATGGGTTGGGTCTCAAATGTCTGTTCGGGAAGGAGTTGGTGGTATGCAATGCTGTGTTGGAATGCCTATATAGGTGGAATGCCTTCTAGGAATATCCGTACTTGGAATGCCTATATAGGTGGCCTAGCAATAAATGGACTTGGGAGGGAAGCATTGAAGCTATTTAAAGATTTGATAGTGTCAGGTGCAAAGCCTAATGAAGTGACATTTCTTGCTGTTTTAACAGCTTGCTGCCATTCTGGCTTTGGTCAGCGAAGGCCGAAAGTATTTCAATGAGATGTCAAGTCCCCTCTACAACCTTTCTTCCTGGTTAGAACACTACGGCTGCATGGTTGATTTACTCTGCAGAGCTGGACTGGTGGAGGAAGCTGTGGAGTTGATAAAGACAATGCCCATGTCCCTTGATGTGCAGATCATAGGAGCGCTTTTGAGTGCCTGTAATACATATGGGAATGTTGGATTCACCCAAGAAATCTTGAAATCACTGCAGAATTTTGAATTTCAAGATAGTGGCATATACGTGCTTCTTTCTAATCTGTATGCCTCTAACAAGAAATGGGCTGACGTGAGAAATGTTAGGAGACTGATGAAGCATAAAGGAATAAGCAAGGCTCCTGGGTCTAGCATTATAAGGGTGGATGGTAAGAGTCATGAATTTTTAGTTGGAGACAGTAATCATCCTCAAAGTGAGGATATTTACGTACTATTGGACATCCTTGCCAATCAAATATACTGAGGGGCATATTAATACCCTCTGCTAATCAGACAAGCACACTTGACCCTGAGCTCACGTATTTTGTCTATGGACTTGAACAACTTCTAATGGTGCATTCTATAAAGTGTCTCTAAATCATTTTAGACTTGTCTTATTTATTATGCTCAAACCAGGCCAGATTGGGACTTGATATGGAAGTTCATAACAGTTACAACGCGAGAGCACTGCATTTATGGAAAAGATACGGGGTCACTCCTTGCCAAATTAAGCTTAAGCTTATGCATTGAGAAGCAGCTCAGGAGCAAGATGGTTTCATAGGTACCCTCTTTTAGGGGCCAAAGGGAAATTTTGTCTTGCCCGTGACAGTGACAACGTTTAATGTTTATGATTGTGAGCGATCGGTCAATGGTCACCTGAACTTTGACGACAGTAGTTACTATGCCACAAGCTCTGACATGAGACAAACATAATAGAAATAGAAGCCACTTGGGTAAGTTCAGATAGATACGGAATGCGTCAACTCATTCAATGGCACGTGGTCATAATAATAGAAGAACTCTACCATTACTGGTAGTAGTTTTCCTGAAGCATGAGCATGCTGATTTTTTTATTTTCTTCCAAATGAGATTCCAATTTTATAGAAGATAAATTCTTGAAAATAAACATAATTTACACGACTTGTGTAAATTAAAGCAGTTGTTTGACCAAGTACTTGCATAGTTAGTTAAGTGGTGGTTTTAGAAATTGTCTATTCCGGAATGCGTCGTTTTCATCGAAAAGTACACGTATGTTTTGAGTTTATTTTTTATGACTATTGCTGAAATGAAACAAGAACTAGCAGCCTCCTCTCCCTTGAATCTTGTACAGTTCACTTTTGGCAACTCTATGTAAGGCCGTTCGGTCAAGAGCGTTCGCTTGTTTAATATAAAACTGAATTGGTTTATCATTTAGTGTAATTAATTCTATTATATGATTTTACTGTACTTTTGGGATGTTACAGGTGTTACACTAGTTAATAAGAAATGATTAAATTAATTTCAGAGAGACCACATTAATATTAATTAACATTTTGGAAATAATTTTTCTTGTCTATCAGTGTAAAAAACAAATTTAATTCATCATTATAAATTTAGAGATTAAATGGTTCATGCTTCTGTACTTTTATCGAATCATGGATTAATTTCAGCAAAGGTGTCTGCAAAAGGGGAGCCCAAAAGGTATAGAAAGAAAAGACCAGGCCCAGTAAAGTTCGTGAAAAGGGAGGATGTTTCTTTCTGTACCCTGTCAATTTTCTTTTTACACTCTTCAAAACATTCCAGAATAATGTCGTGTAAGGAAAAATTTAATGGATGGAGGAGGAAACTATCGAAGAGGGAAAAAGCAAATAACCTTTGGGCCTTGTACCTCCGAACCAAAATTCGAAGGGTAAATTGGGAAGTTTTGGAAAAATATCTGAGAGGGATAAACCGGTAAGAGATGAGTGTTTGAGAAACAATAGAAGAGAAAAGAGAAAAGCGAGAAGAGAGAAGGATGTCGTCGTTGTCAAGCATGTTTGGGTGTGGAGTGGTGATGGCGCCACCACAAGCACTGGGAATTGGAAAGAGAAGTGATGGAGGATTGACGATAGTGTGTTCGTCTCGGCCGCAGAAGAAAGCGACTGCGCATCACATGAAGACTCGGCCACGGAAGACGCAGCCATGGGATATAAACCGCAAGCCAACTGTGTACGATCCTATGCCTCCTCTTCCTCCGGATTGGACTCTCGTTATTCCTGCTGACGCTTCTTCTGCTTCCGCTGCTCCTCCGCCTCCCTCTGCCTAGCCACTCACTCGGTACTGCGTCGTCGTTTTCATGCTTTCTCTGTTTTCTTCAAGCCATTATTCGCTACTCTTTAAACATTTTATCTTATATTTCTTGTTTAAATCTCAAATGAAACTTTTTATCTGTGCAATTGTTTTGGATGAATTCACTTTCTTAGGTACGGTGAGCACGAGAATTCGATTAATTTGCGAACTGATGGTTAGGTTTTCTGAATGCGTCTAGTATACGTCAATTTTTAGACTAAAACTAGACACTCTCCCTACACACTCAGGAACCCTTTGCAACTTCCTTTACCTTTATATTTCTGAATTCTTGTAGATAGATGTTCTTTCTGCACTACTCTTCTTACAGTTTTCTTTTTCACATTTTTTTTTGTCCCTTATTTCTTTTCTCCACTTAGCTATGTTCTCGCATGTATACATATACTAGAGAAATTAAAGAAAGAGGCATAAGTGGACCAATATCGAACACCTTCAACTTAAAACTAAGGCAGTAGGAAAAATATTTGAATGTACAGTCTGAAAAAGGATTAAACCTTAAATTTTTCCTTTCACTACATTATTCTGGAAAGTTTTGAAGAGTGTAAAAAGAAAATTGACAGGGTACAGAAAGAAACATCCTCCCTCTTCACGAACTTTACTGGGCCTGGTCTTTTCTTTCTATACTTTTTGGGCTTCCCCTTTTGCAGACACCTTTGCTGAAATTAATCCATGATTCGATAACAGTACAGAAGCATGAACCATCTAATCTCTAAATTTATAATGATGAATTAAATTTGTTTTTTACACTGATAGACAAGAAAAATTATTTCCAAAATACTAATTAATATTAATGTGGTCTCTTTGAAATTAATTTAATCATTTCTTATTAACTAGCATTATTAAATAATGCCAAAAGGTACTGAAATAAAAATCTCATTTTACTTTCTCTATTTCTTTCTTCTTATTCGTCCCTTAGTTATGTATTATCTCATAATTTATCCATTTAATTAGTAAACACTTTCAAAATTTTAAGTATAAACTTGGACAAACTTTTCCCCAAAAAAAAACATTTATAGAAGATGAAAATAATAAAATAAAAAAAATAAGAACATTTCTTGCAAACTAAAATTTTTGCATAAATTAATAAATTACAAATAATTTCTTTTTCTTTCGATTCTAGGTCCATCGAGATACATAATTAGCATTAGTGACCATAATTATCTATTCTATATATTTTTTTTAAAATTTAAACAAAGATTAATATCCCTTGTCCGTTAACTCAGGAGCTTAACTGTTATTGTGACATCCCAATTATATACATCATGCATATATAATAAAGACATCATCATGCATAATATAAGAAAGCAGTCAAGAGTAATTAAGGATTACAGTCATTCTCAGAATAGTGCGGAATTGACAACTAGAGTATTAGGATTTCTCCGTGGGGATTACGGAGAATTCAAAACTTAAAATACACAAAATGTCCTTCCAAATAAAACGAGTTTACGAAATAAAAACTAGCTGTCTAAGCTGCAGCACTGCCGTCTCCATCAAGAGCTGCTCCCAAAGTTTCCTCCTCAACATCTGCTCCCATCCAAGTGGATGATCATTGCCAAAGAACATACCCAAACAGCACGTAACAAACAATGCAAGGGTGAGCTAGATATAAAAAGCATGTTATCATACATAGATTCATATAAAAGAACAATTAAAGCATACTCATTAAACCATAATTCACACACTCACACGACATGTAAACATTCATCCAAACATGGTAAACTGACATCACAAGACTTGTTACTTTATACCCCGACTTGTTACTTTATAGACCGACTCGTCCGGACTAGAATGATTACCGAGCTATGGCGGGTCTTGCACTCGTGGTGGCTTTATGAAATTTGGGCACTCCCGCCCTGGCACTACTGCCTTGTGAAACTTGGGCACTCCCCTGACATCACAAGACTTGTTACTTTATACCCCGACTTGTTACTTTATAGACCGACTCGTCCGGACTAGAATGATTACCGAGCTATGGCGGGTCTTGCACTCGTGGTGGCTTTATGAAACTTGGGCACTCCCGCCCTGGCACTACCGCCTTGTGAAACTTGGGCACTCCCGCCCTGGCACTACCGCCTTATGAAACTTGGGCACTCCCGCCCTAGCACTACCGCCTTGTGAAACTTGGGCACTCCCACCCGGCCACAGTCACGAGGTTAAACCGTTATCACTCACCTTGGATCATATGGAAGCATCCAAGACTAAGACCTCCGGCCACTCCTCACCACATGTTCAATCCTCTCTACATGAGAAGAAAGACCATTGGAGTTTCAGGATGACCCCAAAACTGAGCTATCATGTAATCATTCTATACAACCCCAAAACACCACCATGTATCCTCTCCTTGAGGATCATGGAATTACGTCCATGAATCATACTGTTACTTTGAACCTTAACCCAAGTCATGAATAACCAGATACCACCATATTATCACAACAAATCCAACATATCTCATACATTCACATATTTTCACATAATTCACGTTACAGCATATATTCCAAACATTGGTACACATAATTCAACCCAAGAGCAAAGGAACTTAGAACCCATCACCATACCATTAGATGGACGAACACTTTTCACCGAGCGTTATAAGCCGAACGCCATTATGCCAATTGGACGAACGCTAAGAGATTTAACACAATTGGACGAACGCTAAAACCGAACACTGAACACAATTAGGCCGAACGCTAAAACCGAACACCATATTCAATGAAGCACTATTGGGGCGAACGCTATGATCGAGTACCTAGGCCGAACGCAAAAACCGAACACTGATCACAATTAGGCCGAACGCTAAAACCGAACATCATATTGGATTCAACACTATTTGGCCGAACGCTATGATAGAGTACTTAGGCCGAACGCTAAAACCGAACAGTGAACACAATTAGGCCGAACGCTAAAACCGAACATCATAATGGATTCAACACTATTTGGCCGAACGCTAAAACCGAACCATATTCAATGAAGCACCATTGGGCCGAACGCTATGATCGAGTACTTAGGCCGAACGCTAAAACCGAACATCATAATGGATCCAACACTATTTCGCCGAACGCTAAAACCATCGAACACCCTAATGAAGTAAATACTGTTTGACAAGCGCTCAAAGATCAAGGCCGAACACCTAGATCATTTTGACGAACACCTAAAATACCGCCCGAACGTCTTGAACTGAGGACGAATGATTTAAACTTAACCGAACGGTACTAATCAAAACTGGACCGAACGCTACTAAATCCATTCTGACCGTTCGGTACTAAATCAACTCCTGGGAATACTAATTCGATCTGAACGCTACAATTTCTAATACTCCAATACCGAACGCTCAAAATCACTTCTCCAGAATTCTAATTTAAGAACGAACGCCTACAACTACTATTATTCTAAACCGGAACGCTCCAGATTGAAACCTAAATATATCAATTTATGGTCGAACGCTCAAGATCACCAGCTGAGATTACCAAATTAAACCTAACGCTATTAACTAGTACATCAAAACCGACCGTTTAAGATCCAAACCTTAGAATGTCAGATTGATACCGAACGACCGTGATTGAAACATAAAATACCACATCAAGACCGAACGCTTACTAATACACTCAAAACCGAACGTGCAAGGCTCTTACCTAAGAATATTAAATTTAAGGCCGAACGCTATACGGGCGAACGCTCGTTCTATTTTGCCGACCACTATTGGTCGAGCACCATTGACGTACGCTCGTTCTGCAGAGTTCTGCAGAAACGCAGCAGATTTCCAGATTTCCCAGAAACCCCATTTTTCATTGCCTTTTTCCCAGATCCACGTTCAACAGCACAATTCAACAACCACTCATACAGATTCATACACCACAAAGTCACTCTAAATATAAAATTTATTCATCCACGGCAGTATATTATTTATTTCAGTACACGCATAGTTCATACAATCCAGAGAAAAGGATCTAGCTCCCCTTACCTCTTGAAGACTTCCTTGAATCTACTTCCAAAGGATTTGATCTCCTTCCAACTCCAAAAGCTCTCCACTTCTTCTCTTCCAGAGCTTGCAGCAACTCTTCCAATCCATCTACGAACCCATGGCTCTTCTCTTTAAGAGGAAAACTCTGCACTCTCAGCCACTCCTTTTCATTCTTAGTGCCAAGCACACTAATTGATGGAAAAATAATGGTGTTTCTTGGTGGCTGGGCATTTCAAAGTGGGAAGACCCACCACCCACGCTGCTACCCACAAATGCCGAACGTGCAGTCGCCCCCCCCCCCCCCCGATTTCTTTTTTTTTTTTTTTTAACGTGCGGTTCCTTACAGTTATCAACAATGTTTAAAAGGACGCAAACAAAATCCATTTAATAGGGAACATGGCAACAAAAACACGAAGACACTCCTTTGTTACTACTCAAACCCAAATTCGTACTTAGGTGTGAGCAATTTCTTCTGGCAATACACAATGCATATAGTTGTAAACCTTCCTTTGCCTAGTGGAGACAGGCATTCCGGCGGTGTAGGCTAATAAAGTTTTACTATTTTAAATTCTACTGTCCTTTGCAAGACCGAAAGGTGAATGTAAAATTTCACCAATGTAATTTGTCATTCATCAAGTTTACAACATCTAAATTTACCTTCATTGGTCCTTGATCAATGGTCATAATTTAACCATATTAGTGTAAATGTAGATTAGGGATGACAAAAATATCTGGTCTGCGATATCCACGGATAAAACCTGCGACGGATAGTTAATATTTGTGGATATATAGATAGCGGATATTTTAATACTCACTTATAAATGGGTTGGGTGTGGGTATTATACTATCCGTACTTGCGGATATCCACTATTCCAAAAAATAAAAATAAAAATTTAATTTATATTTTATTGAGTTAAATTTAATTAAAATTAACATTAATTTATATTTTATGAGGTTAAATTTAATTAAAATATAATTTTAATTTGTATTTAATTTAATTTATATCATATTTTATATATTTTTTGAAATTTTATTTAAATTTTATCTTGATAATTTATAAAAATATATTTTTAAAATATTTACAGATATCCGTGGGTATCTGCGGGTTTTAAAATATTCGCGAATATTTTTTAAGTAGGTAGAGAATGAATTTTTTTGTCAGGTTGGATTGCGGATAAACTATCTGTGCTCGACTCAACCTGTTGTCATCTAAGGTGATTGTGACATCCCAAAAATACAGTAATAAACCATATAATTGAAAAATCACTTCAATAATAATTCAAAACAGTTTTTACTAAACATAACGAACACTCAAGGACGAACGTCCTTGAGTACAGTCTTACAATAACAAAGAACGAACGCACAAAACCGTACGTCCATACATAAGGTTTCAAATTTAAAGTCGAACGTACATAAATCCGACCGAACGGTTTACAAATGAAATACCGAACGGTCGTAACAAAAAAATGAAAACATAAGGTGGTCGAACGACCAATAAATCCCATCACTACGCTACCAGCCGAGCGTCTCACTGTTCGATCTTCCCATCACTACGCTACCAGCCGAGCGTCTCACTGTTCGATCTTCACTTCAACGTCCACCAGATTCTCTTCGTTCAGTGCCTCTTCCAAACGCTCGTCTCCTTCTGCTCACATCCACACGGATGATCATTGCAATGACAAGACGGACGCTCAGTGTGAGACCGAGCCCCAATTTGAGCGAGCGTTCGGTATAAGACCGAACACCATTTTGAGCGAGCACTCATTATGAAACGAACACCAAACAGAACGAACGTTCAGTATAAGATTAGGACGAACGCTTAGTGGGAGACCGAGCACCAGGACGAACGCTCAGCGTGAAACCGAACGCTAGTAGCCTTAAAATAATAGACTTTGATTTCGAAGAAGTGTTTACGAACGGTAAAATACACTATTACATATGTGCATACAACAGAAGGGATTTTATCAAAGAATACCAAACACAGTACTTGACCGAACGCTCAAACAAAGCATTTTAACATGAGGACGCTCGTCCTCGACCAGGGATCGATCCAAATGAACGAATCCCATTCTTGACTATTAAAAAGGGAGACCGAACGGTCAAAGACCGTTCAGCACGAACGTTCAATCTGAAGGGAAACTCTTTTTCAATTCATTTACATTCCAGTTCATTTCTCATCATACAGTTTCATAAATTCCATTCGTTCATGTCATGGTACAATTTACAATCTTCATATAATTCATATCATCCAAATCTCATGTATTTCATACAACATACGTAAACTTAGTCATATATCATTTTCAATCAGTAAACAACGAACGTTCATGTAACTCAAATCACAGCAACATCATGCATTATATTCATACAGTAATTAATGAACGTTCAAACGAAGCACACAACATGAATTAAATCAAATAAGCTTCCCTTACCTGGAAAATGACCGAACGTCCACAAATACTCAAAACACTCTCTTCCACTACAGATCTCCCGCTCGTCAACGCTCGTCAATTCAGACTACAACGAACGAGCCCCAAAACCAAATTAGAACTACTCTACTCTAAAATGATAACGAACGCACAACTCAGAATTGAGTTTGCATGTACGAAAAATGAACGTTAGAGAGGAAGGAAGGGCTTACCAGCTCAGTCTTCACAAACCGAACGTTCTTCTGGAAGCTCTTGAAGTCGTGCATCTTTCTATGGTACTGGAATACAGAAAGGAGGAGGTGAACGGTGGTTTCTTTTGAGAGAGAAGGTGCAGAGAAGGTAGAGAGAAGGAGGAGAAAATTCTCAGGAATTAGTCAGGGGAGGTGCGCGCAGAGGGAGTGGGGGAATGAGTTCAAAATCTCAGATTTGTTTCCACTCCCGTCCAGCGCACGTCCAGTTTGGCATCCACTTTCCCAAGACGGCGCACGTCCCCACTCTGCGGCGCACTCCACGCTCCTGTCGGCCATTCCGGACGGTCGTCCACTCTGAGCCGGACACGTGTAATCCACTACCGCCGGACGCACGTTCACAGCCTGGCATCCGACAGGCGCTGCTGTCTCCGCGTACGCAGCTGATGTGGCTCGTTCTGCGGTCGCCACGTGGACTCCACTAGCGCACGTTTTTTTTTTTTTTACAGTCCTGACAGTGATCATGAATATTAAATGTCAAAATAACTATATTTCTATCATCAATTTAATCATTTAAGGTTTAATCATTCACTAAGTCCCTATTTTCGCATGGAATCTCAATTTCGTCCCTTTCTTTCTGAAAATATCAATTGGGTCCCAATTTTATGAAAATTGCAACAAATCGATCCATTCCGTTAAATTGGCTGGACGGCGTTAAAAAAATTGATGAGTGGATGCTGTGATGACGAACGAACGCTCGTCCACCAGCGAACGAACGCTCGTTCACCAGCGAACGAACGCTCGTCCACCAACGAACGAACGTTCCACACTGGACGACCGTTCGTTCCACACTGGACGACCGTTCGTTCCACACTGGACGACCGTTCGTTCGGTGGTCGACGAGCGTTCGTTCGCTGGTGGACGAGCGTTCGTTCGCTGGTGGACGAGCGTTCGTTCGCTGGTGAACGAGCGTTCGTTCGCTGGTGGACAAGCGTTCGTTCGTCATCTCAGCATCCACTCAAATTTTTTTAACGCCGTTTGACACTATTTAACGGAAAGGATCGATTTGTTGCAATTTTCATAAAATTGGGACCCAATTGATATTTTCAGAAAGAAAGGGACGAAATTGAGATTCCATGCGAAAATAGGGACTTAGTGAATGATTAAACCATCATTTAAATACTAAGTTAATAGTTTATAAATACACATTAATATTAAAAGAAGTATACATTTAATACTCTTTATTATTATTATTATTGTTTAATTTATTTATTTTTACTTAAGTGAATATGTCTATTTCATTTGGATTTTCATTTTATATTGGACAATGAATCATTGTCAGTCTTCAAAGTGACTACACTATAAAATTGACCTTATTCCTTCTACAACTAGTTCATAAAATTGGCCTTTATTTATGCTAATGTTAGATCATAATTCTAACTTATTAATGAATCATTGGGGGTAAAGAAATGTAGGGACTAATCTTGAGAGGTAACCTAAGATATATTCAAATTAATTGTAAAATACAGGTATACTACTATTGAAATTTTGTCATATTTTAACACTAATCAACTTTCGTTGTGTGTTCTTTTGTACTAACAATTTGCATTCAATTTTGTTTGGCTTTATTAAATTAATGTTAAAACACTTTTTGTCCTTTCATAAGGAAAACAGGTTGTCAGTCATAATAACATCCAGTTTTTAATCATATGCATTTAGGCTGATGGCTATGTATTCTTTCTTGTTTGTTTCAGGTAAAGAACAAGAATATTGGGAGCAGGACAATATAAGAGAAGAGTATGATCCAGTAGCATACAGGTTTGATAAGATTTCAGTCCTATCCATAGTGATTACATGATTACAGTAGTCACTAGTGAACCTTGTAATTTAATTTATTACCATCAGTTTATTTGTGCAATAAAGTTTGATTGTTTCGGTGCCCTGATTCTCTTTTTAATTCTTACGAAACTATAAACCATTGATATCTATATTTCTTATATTATAAGATATTCATTTTAGTCCTTATACTATTTAAGAAACATCAGGTGTTCTGTAGTAGATGGTTGTCACCTCAAAATTATTAGTTACTGGACATCAAAACCATAAAATAAAATTTGATGGAGATCAAAACCATTAAATTAGTATATTACAGATACAAGAAACATATTTAAGTCTGTTTTTTTTGTTTCCTTATCTTAGTCGGTTTCATTCTGTTAGTGAACTAGGGATTTTTGAAGCTGCTCTAGTACCTGATCTAATTAGTAATTATTAGAATAAATAGAAGTTTTAAGTTAAGTTATTTCTTGCATAAACTTATGATGTTTTCCAATGTGATACAAAAACATATAAAATTGGCCTTTATTTATGCTAATGCTAGATCATAATTCTATCTGATTAATGAATCATTCAGGTAAAGAAATATAGGGACTAGTCTTGAGAGGCAACCTACGATATATTCAAACTAATTGTAAAATACAGTTGCTGCTATACTATTGAAATTTTATCATGTATTCCAACACTGATCAACTTTCGCTGTGTGTTCTTTTGTATTAACAATCTCCATTCAATTTTGTTTGGCTTTATTAAATTAATGTTAAAACACTTTTTGTGCTTTTATCAGGAAAAAAAGTTATGATTACAAGTGTTGTAACATCCCAATTATATAATAATCAATAGGTTTAATCCTTTTCGACATCCCTATTTATGTACGAATGTCTCAATTGGGTCCTCGTTTTTTAAAGTGTATCAAAATGGTCCCTAATTTTGAAAATTGATATCAATTGAGTCCTTTCCGTTAAGTTGGCTGGACGGCGTTAAAAAAATTGATGAGTGGATGCTGAGATGACGAACGAACGCCCGTCCACCAGCGAACGAACGCTCGTCCACTAGCGAACGAACGCTCGTCCACCAGAGAACGAACGCTCGTCGACCTCTTACTGCTGGACGACCGTTCGTTCCACACTGGACGACCGTTCGTTCGGTGGTCGACGAGCGTTCGTTCGCTGATGGACGAGCGTTCGTTTGCTGGTGGACGAGCGTTCGTTCGTCATCTCAGCATCCACTCATCAATTTTTTTAACGCCGTCCAGCCAACTTAACGGAAAGGACTCAATTGATATCAATTTTCAAAATTAAGGACCATTTTGATACACTTTAGAAAACGAGGACCCAATTGAGACATTCGTACATAAATAGGGATGTCGAAAAGGATTAAACCTAACCAATATTATATAATAAAGACGTCAACATTCAAATATAGAGAACAATCAGCATATGACGTGTAATTTAAGTGCAGAATTACAGTCATCCGAAAAAGAAAGGAACGAAAATTTAAACTTAACAGTTTAAATTATTGAACAATACAACAAGTGTTCGAATAGGAAAGTTCTTAGCAGACTAAACCAGAACCTCGGTATCCTCTAGCTCTTGCTCCAAGGGAATCTCCTCGACAACATCTGCTCCCATCCAAGTGGATGATCATCGCCAAAGGAACGAAAATTTAAACTTAACGGTTTAAATTATTGAACACTACAAGTGTTCGAATAGGAAAGTTCTTAGCAGACTAAACCGCAACCTCGGTATCCTCTAGCTCTTGCTCCAAGGGAATCTCCTCGACAACATCTGCTCCCATCCAAGTGGATGATCATCGCCAAAGAAACGAAAATTTAAACTTAACGGTTTAAATTATTGAACACTACAACAAGTGTTCGAATAGGAAAGTTCTTAGCAGACTAAACCGCAACCTCGGTATCCTCTAGCTCTTGCTCCAAGGGAATCTCCTCGACAACATCTGCTCCCATCCAAGTGGATGATCATCGCCAAAGAAACGAAAATTTAAACTTAACGGTTTAAATTATTGAACACTACAACAAGTGTTCGAATAGGAAAGTTCTTAGCAGACTAAACCGCAACCTCGGTATCCTCTAGCTCTTGCTCCAAGGGAATCTCCTCGACAACATCTACTCCAAGCGTTCGGTCATAATCATGCTTTGGCTTAGGCATTTAGCGTTCGTCCTTGTCTGGAGAGCGTTCAGTTTTCGGGGATGATATTAATAGCGTTCGGTCATTGGTTTAAATAACGATCGCTCAAGTTATGGTTTAGTAACGATCGCTCAGGTGTTGGTTAGTAGCGTTCGTTCATTCGCTGGTTTAGTAGTGTTCGGTCAGTTGATGGTTTAATTATCGTTCGGTCTTCATAAGGTTTGATAGTAAAGCGCTCGTTCAAGGAGTGTTGAATTCAATATGGTGTTCGGTTCTGAGCGTTCGGCCTAGTGTTTGATCTCACAGTGTTCGTCCATGAAGCGCTAGCTTTAACAGCGTTCGTCCCAATAGTGCTCGACTAAGAGTAACAACGCTCGTCCCAATAGTGCTCGACTAAGAGTAACAGCGTTCGTCCAAACTGTGTCCGTCCAATGGTTTATGACGTTCGTCCAAATAGTTAACTCGCACCTCCACTTTGCAGAATTTGTTTTCGATAGTTTTGGGGGTTCTGGATGTCCGTTTTGGACGTTCTCTAGGTCGTTTTGGGGGTTCTTGACCCTTCCGGAACTGTTGGTAATGGTTTCAAACCTATTTGAGTTACCTAAAAATGAGTATTAAAAAGATATTAAAAAGATATAAAGAAAATGTGTTAGGTGTACACTGTTTTGAGTTGTTTGATATATCTATTTGATATGGGAATGTTGGGTGATCTGTTTGAGATTGCAAATTGATAGGAGAATGATGTTTGAATGGTTAAGTACTGTTGAAATCATGGTTGTATATGATTTGATTATAAGTTTCATGTTAAATGAAGAACTTGAATTGTTTAAAATTTGGTATTGTGATGATTATGTGATGATGATATGATATGTGCGTTATGGTATGGTTGGATTGGTATTGTGAGGATTATTGGATATGTGTATTTTTGGCTACTTGGTGTCATTAAATGAGTGGTGGATAGTAAGCGTTGTGGTTGCTGGCCCGGGGAAGCTCTATAGAGTGATGGGAAGTAACCCTATACACGGGTGACGTGTGTAACCGCCCGGGGAATCTCTTACATTTATGTAAGAGTGATGGGGGTGACGTGGGGTACTAGTCCGGTGAAGCTCATTACAAAATTTGATTGGCGTCGTGCTTGCGGGCCCGAGGAATCTCTTTAGGCGAGTGATGAAGGGTATACTTGCACTTGTCCGGGGAAGCTCTTGATTAGAGTGATGGAGGGTGACTTGTGTACTTGCTCGGGGAATCTCCCTATAGAGTGATGGGAAGCAGCACTACACATTAGGGTAATGTGTAACGGCCCGGGGAAGCTCTGAAAAGAGTGATGGGAGTGACGCTAGTAAAATTGGTGTATGTATTTTGATTGATCTGTAATATTGGTGGATGTAGTTTGATTTATTTTGTAATGTATATTGGCGTATGCATTCTAATTTGATATTTTGATACATATTGGTATATGCATATGGTTGAAGCATAATTCGTACTTGGGTATATAGTTTGATCTGGTTAAGGTGTGGATGAGAGTATGTTATTATGAGTATATTTATGATGTATATGAATTGTATTTTGTTATCTCACCCTTGCTTGTTTGTGCATGTGAATGCGATGATCGTGTAATGTGTGATGTTATACGGGAGCAGATGTTATTGCAGATGTGATGGCTGATATTTCTGAACATGCATAAAGGATGAAAGAGAGATGGGATAGATGACTGGGAATGTATTTGTTTGTATTCGATCCTGACTATTTAAACGTTTTATTTTCGGAATAATCGGTTTGTAATAAATAACGTACTATTTTTCCGTGGAAGTTGAATATTAAAAATTTGAATTTTTACTTACGTGTTTTATGGAAAAATTAGTCAGCGTAACACAAAATTTCGGGGTGTTACAGCCAACACTATTCACCGCGCTATTCGGACGAACGCTATCTGTCGACAGCTAAATTGCCGAACACTATGCTATTTGGACGGACGCTATAAAATCCATCATAATCAGGCCGAAGGCTAAAAACCGAGCACCATATTAGATTGAACACTATTTGGCTGTACGTCATGAGATTAAGCACTATTGACCGAACGCTAAACCGGACACCATATTAAATCGAATACTATTAGGCCGAACGCTAAAACCGAACACCTCATTCAAATCGGATACTGCTTGGACGAACGTTAAGATCAATCTCTTGGGCTCAACACTAAAACACCAAACGTTATTAGACCGCATACCATTAGTTCGAACACCAAAATAACGAACGCTAAGATCAAGCACTTATGTTGGACGCTAAAACTCCAAACGCTGATAGACAGAATATTATTAGGTCGAACACTATTGAACGAACGTTAAGATCGAGCACTTAGACTTAACGCTAAAACAGCGAACTCTATTAGACTGAATACTATTATTCGAACACTGTTTGGACGATCGGTCAAAGATCAAACCTCATCTAAATCGAACGCTAAGTTTTTACGAGCATTACCTGAGGACAAACATCATCGAGACCGAACGTTCTCTATGAACGATCACTAACTTAGAATAATCACCATCAGGATCGAACATTCACTATCAGATCAAGATCAAACGCTAATAATAATTCATACATCAAGACCGAATGCTTACAATCTAAACCTCAAAATACCTGATCCAGGTCGAACGCTATCAATCACTAATACCCAAGACCGAACGCTTATGATCCAAACCTAATAATCCAAATTAAGGACGAACGACTACAATCACTAATTCACCAAAACGAACGCTCAAGATCACTTCCTGAGAATACCAATTTAGGACGAACGCTTATAATCACTATTGCACCAAAACTGAACGCTCTCGATTCAAACCTAAGAATCCAATTTAGGACCGAACGCTCAAAATTACTAATACACCAAGGTTAGAGGGTGTGGGAACGTAAACTCCTTGTGATTTTGATAACCTTGTGTGCCAATAACTAAGCGTGGCTATGTCCACTCATAAACAGTGAAAGATTTTGGATGGATTGTTTGAGCACTGATCACTACCATGAGCAAGGCTGGGCAATCTCTGAAATCGGTTCTCTTGGATTTGATTCACAAGAGCAATGGCTTGAGATCCTTCAAGCAAATTCATGCGCATCTATTGACTTCTGCCCTTGTTGCCAATGACTTGGTTATTTCCAAGGCTGCAATTTTTTTGGGAAAACATGTTACAGATGTTCATTACCCTTGCAATTTCCTGAAGCAATTTGATTGGAACTTGAGCTCTTTCCCTTGCAATTTGCTGATTTCTGGCTATGCCTCTGGCCACTTACCCTGGCTTGCAATCCTGATTTATAGATGGACTGTTAGGAATGGTTTTGTGCCTGATGTGTACACTATCCCAGCAGTTTTGAAATCTTGTGCTAAGTTTTATGGGATTGTAGAGATTAAACAGTTTCATTCTGTAGCTTTGAAGACTGCCTTGTGGTGCGACATTTATGTGCAAAACACTCTTGTCCATGTGTATTGCATTTCTGGGGACACTGTTGGTGCTGGCAAGGTGTTTGATGACATGCTTGTGAGAGACGTGGTCTCTTGGACTGGCTTGATATCTGGGTATGTCAAGGCTAGGTTGTTTAATGAGGCCATCGCATTGTTTTTGAGAATGGATGTGGAACCTAATGTGGCAACCTTTGTCAGCATACTTGGGGCTTGTGGGAAATTGGGTTGTTTAAATTTGAGGAAAGGAATTCATGGGTTGGGTCTCAAATGTCTGTTCGGGAAGGAGTTGGTGGTATGCAATGCTGTGTTGGATATGTATATGAAGTGTGAGTCTGTCACTGATGGAAGGCAAATGTTTGATGAGATACCTGAGAAAGATATTATTTCTTGGACTAGTATGATAAGCGGGTTAGTGCAGTGCCAGTATCCCAGTGAATCGCTGGACTTGTTCTGCCAAATGCAAGGCTCAGGTTTTGAGCCGGATGGAGTTATACTTACTAGTGTGCTTTCTGCTTGTGCCAGCCTTGGGCTTCTTGACTACGGTAGATGGGTCCATCAGTACATTGATCAATGCCATATCAAGTGGGATGTTCATATAGGAACTACATTGGTTGACATGTATGCAAAGTGTGGTTGTGTAGACATGGCGCAGCGTATCTTCAGTGGAATGCCTTCTAGGAATATCCGTACTTGGAATGCCTATATAGGTGGCCTAGCAATAAATGGACTTGGGAGGGAAGCATTGAAGCTATTTAAAGATTTGATAGTGTCAGGTGCAAAGCCTAATGAAGTGACATTTCTTGCTGTTTTAACAGCTTGCTGCCATTCTGGCTTTGGTCAGCGAAGGCCGAAAGTATTTCAATGAGATGTCAAGTCCCCTCTACAACCTTTCTTCCTGGTTAGAACACTACGGCTGCATGGTTGATTTACTCTGCAGAGCTGGACTGGTGGAGGAAGCTGTGGAGTTGATAAAGACAATGCCCATGTCCCCTGATGTGCAGATCATAGGAGCGCTTTTGAGTGCCTGTAATACATATGGGAATGTTGGATTCACCCAAGAAATCTTGAAATCACTGCAGAATTTTGAATTTCAAGATAGTGGCATATACGTGCTTCTTTCTAATCTGTATGCCTCTAACAAGAAATGGGCTGACGTGAGAAATGTTAGGAGACTGATGAAGCAGAAAGGAATAAGCAAGGCTCCTGGGTCTAGCATTATAAGGGTGGATGGTAAGAGTCATGAGTTTTTAGTTGGAGACAGTAATCATCCTCAAAGTGAGGATATTTACGTACTATTGGACATCCTTGCCAATCAAATATACTCTGAGGGGCATATTAATACCCTCTGCTAATCAGACAAGCACACTTGACCCTGAGCTCACGTATTTTGTCTATGGACTTGAACAACTTCTAATGGTGCATTCTATAAAGTGTCTCTAAATCATTTTAGACTTGTCTTATTTATTATGCTCAAACCAGGCCAGATTGGGACTTGATATGGAAGTTCATAATAGTTACAAAGCGAGAGCACTGCATTTATGGAAAAGATACGGGGTCACTCCTTGCCAAATTAAGCTTAAGCTTATGCATTGAGAAGCAGCTCAGGAGCAAGATGGTTTCATAGGTACCCTCTTTTAGGGGCCAAAGGGAAATTTTGTCTTGCCCGTGACAGTGACAACGTTTAATGTTTATGATTGTGAGCGATCGGTCAATGGTCACCTGAACTTTGACGACAGTAGTTACTATGCCACAAGCTCTGACATGAGACAAACATAATAGAAATAGAAGCCACTTGGGTAAGTTCAGATACGGAATGCGTCAACTCATTCAATGGCACGTGGTCATAATAATAGAAGAACTCTACCATTACTGGTAGTAGTTTTCCTGAAGCATGAGCATGTTGATTTTTTTATTTTCTTCCAAATGAGATTCCAATTTTATAGAAGATAAATTCTTGAAAATAAACATAATTTACACAACTTGTGTAAATTAAAGCAGTTGTTTGACCAAGTACTTGCATAGTTAGTTAAGTGGTGGTTTCAGAAATGGAAAAGGTTTCTTCGACAACGTCCATTTGACAACGATTTAACAACGACACGTGGTGTTCTCTGATTTGCTGTTGTAATTGGGAATTTGAAAAGGAGAAAACCTGATTTGGAGGGCAGTTTCGGAATAAGCAGTTCGCGCAGTTGGCGCCTAAGAGAGCCATTCACTTTCCCGAAACTGTACGTCCACCGTTCTAAACTCTGGGCACGACAAAAAAGATGGTTTTTAGGAAAACCTTGGAAATCGTCGTTCGCAATTGTGTTTGCAACTATTGAAGTCCGACATTGAAGTGGTTTGTCTCCGTCGGCCATTGAAGTGGTTTGTCTCCGTCAGCCATTGAAGCATTGAAGTGTTGGTTGGAAGTGTATTGAACGGGCAAGCGTGTTCTCAGATTTTGTCGAAAGGAGTGGTTTTTTGGGTGTGGCAGTAATGTACAAAGTTGGTTGTGTTGACTGTTAATGGGAAGGTATTTTGTATGGCTTTGTTCGCTTTCGCCATTTATGTATGTGGTTGTTTGGTTTTTCCTTTTTTATTATGAGTTAGATTGTGTATGGTATGTTTGATGGCTGAGTTAAGGATTCGTGACTCCATGGTATGGGTACTTGCGATTTCGAAGGTGTTTAACTAATAGTAAGTTTATCAGCCTTTGCTATTGTAGGTGAATATTTGACAGACTCTATTATTAGAGTTCAAAATGGAATCCTGTAATAACAATGTAAGTAGACCGTAAACATGAATGCTTTCTTTGTTGTTTTTGAGAAGTGAATTGATTGTTATGATTTGGAAACTGTTTTATAGTGGCACCTTCGAGCTTGGATAGATATATCGTACATTGCCAACATGAACTCCTTACTGGCAGCGACACATAAGATGCGCATTTTACAAACTCCGTTTAAGTGGTGTTTAGAAATATAAAACAATCACATAACAACAGCAAAAATCATAAAAAATAACAACATAAGTTCATAACAAAGTTACTTACCTCGGCAGTCCACTTATGCTCAATGAATCAGCAATCCATCCAGAAAGTAGTTTCTTATTACATCTATTTAGACTATCTACAAGATATGTATGTACAACACTACTCCAATCATAACTAGACAAACTGTCTAAGTCATCTAAGACTAAACAAGGCATGTTCGACACATATCTTGCCTTCCTAGGAAAAAAGAACACCACAAAACAAACTAATACATACAAGCGACACACCACATCTACCTCACTATCATCATTACCTACAAGCACATTGAACATATCTATGAGGTCTTTCAATTTCGTACATTTTGAATTAAAGGATTCACCAACTTTACCCACAACTGATTCATCAAAAGGAACATCCTAACCCTAAACTCATGAACACATCTTGCACATTGAAAGGCTAACTCTAAACGATGGATGGTGGGGAACCCATCGACGAACCATCTTTTTCAACAATTTTAGGTTCACCTCTAAAGAATCTACAATTTCTAAACACCACTTAAACGGAGTTGGTAAAATGCGCATCTTATGTGTTGCTACCAGGAGTTCATGTTGGCAATGTACGATGTATCTATCCAAGCTCAAAGGCGCCACTATAAAACAGTTTCCAAATCATAACAATCAATTCACTTCTCAAAAACAACAAAGAAAGCATTCATGTTTACGGTCTACTTACATTGTTATTACAGGATTCATTTTGAACTCTAATAATAGCGTCTGTCAAATATTCACCTACAATAGCAAAGGCTGACAAACTTACTATTACTCAAACTCCTTCGAAAACGCAAGTACCCATACCATGGAGTCACGAATCCTTAACTCAGCCATCGAACATACCATACACAATCTAACTCACAATAAAAAAGAGAAAACCAAACAACCACATACATAAATGGCGAAAGCGAATAAGGGCATACAAAATACCTTCCCATTAACCGTTAACACAACCAACTTTGTACATTACTGCCACATCCAAAAAACCACTTCTTTCGACAAAATCTGACAACGCTTGCCCGTTCAATACACTTCCAACCAACACTTCAATGGCCGATGGAGACAAACCACTTCAATGCCGGACTTCAATAGTTGCAAACACGATTGCGAACTACGATTTCCAAGGTTTTCCTAAAGACCATCTTTTTTGCCGTGCCCAGACTTTAGGATGGTGGACGCCCAGTTTCGAGAAAGTGAATGGCTCTCTTAGGCGTGAACTGCTTATTCCGAAACTGCCCTCCAAGTTTTCTCCTTTTCAAATTCCCAATTACAACAGCAAATCAGAGAACGCCACGTTGTTAAATCGTTGTCGAAGAAACCTTTTCCTTAATTTAAATATGGAAAACGTTTCTTCAACAACAGATTTTTGACAACAATTTGACAACAACACGTGTCTCACTGTCATTGGTTGTTTTTATTAAATTTTGTTTAAAGATTCATTTTGTTTTTGAGGGCATTTTTGGAATAATTTTCAGAAACTTTTTGGCGCTTTTCAGAAACCCTGCAAAAGTCTCTTTCCTCATTTTCGAAACTCTCTCTCTATCTTTTCGAAACTTTCTCTCCCCCTTCACCGAAAGATCCTTCAAAATTCTATCTCCGTCATTGAAGTTCCTTCCTTTGAAACTCTCTCCGTCATTGAAGTGGTGTCTCTGTCCACCGTTGTTCGTCCGTCGCTTGGGTCCACCAGTGTCTTTGGAGGAAGTCGTCTCTCTCTCTCTCCGCCATTGAAGTGCTTTCTGTGCGCCATTTCTCCAAAGCTCTCATTTTTCCGCTGACACCGTTGTTCCTTCGTCGCTTAGGTGCATTGTTCCTTCCTCTTTGGTTAGCGAGTGGTTTTGTTGGCATCATTTCTCCAAAGGTATTGTTTTTTCGTATAAACAACCTATAAACAATGGTGCAGAACGTCACTTCTCAACCTATAAACAACCTTCGTGGGTCTTCCATCCACATAGGACTCACCAAACTCGAAATTGCTTGTTATGGACACCTTAAACCATGGCCAACAGGGGGATCAATCCATAAAAACTTGAAAACACAGTCGTCAGGACTGTTGGGGAGTGCTTCAGCCATGTCTGGGTAGCACTCCTTAACTTTTGGTACAAAAGGGGATTTTCCACTGGTGCAGGGAGCACACCCAATAACGTTTAACTCACTCACCCATCTCAAAAAATGAAAAATTCAACAAAAATAGAGAATGGGGAGTAGTGTTCATCTAGCTAGGGAGTACAGTTGAAGTTTCTGTACAAAATACCCATTTTCTTTTGGTAATCGATTACAGGGGTCTTGTAATCGATTAGCAGAGGAAAAAGCGTAATTTGTACAGAAACTTCAACTGTACTCCCGAGCTAGATGAACATTGCTCCCCAACTCTGTTTTTCTGACCTTTGCTACTTGTTTTGTTCTTAAATTTCTCCACCGAACTCCAAATGACTTGATTCTTGTTTTGTTTGAATCTAGACTCAAAGATCTTTCAAACAAAACAAGAATCAACTCATTTGGAGTTCGGTGGAGAAAGTTTTGAGGAAAACAACCAGCAAAAGTCAGAGGTGGTAGAAATATATAAAACGTTAACTTTAAGGAATTAACTGCACCTACTCAGGTGTCCAAAAATTATAAATTAGTAGTCATTGGAAAGATATTTGAGTCTAATTTCTAATAAAAAAATAATCACATCATTTGGAGGTCTGTGGAAAAAGTTATGATTAAAATAGTCAGTAAAGGTCAAAGTTGACAGCATGAGTTATGCACATCACCTCAATTGGAGAAAACCACCTAAATGAACATTTTTATTTTGAAGAAATCAATGACCTAACCTCATTATTGGTGCAAAGAGCTCACCGAATAACATTGAACTCACTCACCCATCTCAAAAAAGGAAAAATTCAACAAAAATAGAGAATGGGGAGCAGTGTTCATCTAGCTGGGAGTACAGTTGAAGTTTCGATACAAATTACCCTTTTTCCTCTGGTAATCGATTACAGGGGTCTTGTAATCGATTACCAGAGGAAAAAGGGTAACTTGTACAAAAACTTCAACTGTACTCCCCATCTAGATGAACACTGCTCCCCAACTCTGTTTTTCTGAACTTTGCTACTTGTTTTATTCTTAACTTTCTCCACCGAACTCCAAATGACTTGATTCTTGTTTTGTTGGAATCTAGACTCAAAGAGCTTTCCAACAAAACAAGAATCAACGCATTTGGAGTTCGGTGGAGAAAGTTATGAGCAAAACAACCAGCAAAGGTTAGAGGTGGTAGAAATATATAAAACGTTAACTTTAAGGAATTAACTGCACCTACTCAGGTGTCCAAAAATTATAAATTAGTAGTCATTGGAAAGATATTTGAGTCTACTTTCTAATAAAAAAAGAATGGTTTAATGTCTCCGTAGGTCCCTATTTTTGTCATGAATTTCAAATAGGTCCTCGTCATTTTCGGCGTATCAATTCTTGGTTGCTTGGGATTCCTTTGTAAATCTGGCCTGGATCTTTGGACAAATTGGTCCTGAAAATGATTGTATCTTAGCCCTGTTTTTTGCCCATCTTTGCATTATGTATACCCTAATTTCTTCCAGCATTGTTATGATTGGTTTAGTCCTGGTGTGAACCAAGACACTGTTGAAAGCCTCACTGATATTGTTGACCAATGTGTCACATTTTGGTGTTGGACTGAATCTGGACCTTGACCAATATCTACAACAGATGATATATGTTAAAACTGCAACTAATATGGACAAACATAAAATAATATACAAAGGGCAAAAATAATTAATACAAATTGTCAACCTTGGAGGGATGGCAATCAAATGCTTGAATGCGTCTTCATTTATATCTTTAATGTTTCTCATCTCCCTTTCCCAGTTTTGTGGATGAGTGGCAGTAGCTGCCCTCCACATCAGCTGTTTAAGATTTTTACCAGGAAACTTTTTCCTAAAGTTTGAATATAAGTGTCTGACACAAAATCTCTGGTCAACACCTGGGAGTAACTGTTGAATGGCTGGTAGTAGACCCTGTGGTGTTAACGTAAATGATTTATCATCATATCAAATTAATGAACCAATATACGAAAGAAGCAATTTAAATATGATTATTACCTTTTGTTGGTCGGAGACAAAAGTAATTGAACAACACACTTCTCCACCACCAAGATCATCAATCAAAAGTTCCATAAACCACATCCATGAATCTTTGTTTTCGACTTCTACCACCGCATATGCAATGGGCAACATTTGATCATTTCCATCCCTCCCAACAGCCGTCAATAGCTCACCACCATACTTCCCTTTCAAAAAGGCTCCATCTAATCCAATTATTGGCCTACAACAGACAAAACTGTCTTTGCATGCCTTCAGACAACAGTAAAATCTCTTGAAAATTAACTCACCCTCATTATTCTCAACATGGACCTTAACTGTAGATCCTGGATTTCTTTCCAACAACTCATGCGCATAATCATATATCCTCTTATATTGCTCATTAAAGGACCCATCAATTTCATTAGAAGCAATAGCTTTGGCTCTATAAGCCATAGACCTTGATATACCTATGTTCCACTTCCTTTGAACTTTTTCACGAATATCAACACCCTTCATCTTAGGATTTTCCTGAACTGTTTTCACCAACTTTTTGCTCAACCACTTGGCGTCAACTAACTTCAGGTTGAACTCCCTGCTGCATGTATGAATGTCTTTTTTAGTTCTCAGCTGCCATGATTTTACAGCCTCCATATAACCAAAGTATATGGTCCATGGGCATTCTCCTTTTGCACCAAAGCACTTCATCCTCAATCTTCTCTTGTCATTTTTTACAAACTTTATATTCCTCCCATTTTCCAAGGCATACCCTTTTACAGCATCTAAAATATCTTGCTTTTCTGCAAAAAAGGTCCCAACTTCCCATGTAAAGTCTACCATACTTTTTGGCATACAAAAAATACCAAACCTCCCATAACCTTCACTGTCATTAACCTCTTCATCACTATCTGTTGCACTAAGAAATTCCTCAGATTTCCACTCAAAATCTGACAATCCTCTATCGTCATGATCATCACATTCAACACTGACATTATCACGGTCATCATCACTATCATAAAGACTTTCTACTTCTACTTCTACTTCGACATTACAATCTACATCACCATCTATATCACATTCAACACTCACATCTACTAGGCCCTCTAAGCACTCATTAATTCCATGTACATCACCTTCTTCAGTAGATGTACTCCAACTACAAAGATAAACTTCATCCTCCACGACTCCTTCACACACATTCAACTCTTGCTCTTCTTCAACCTCATGCAACTCTTGTACGTGACCATGACCTTCAACCTCTACTTGAACAGCACCACCATCTTCTTCACCCTCGTTCACCTCTTCTAAGTCACCATCAACTACATCATTTACTTCAACACCGTCACCATCTTCTTCACAAACATTCACCTCTTGTAAGTCACCATCAACTACATCATTTACTTCAACACCGTCACCATCTTCTTCACAAACATTGACCTCTTGTAAGTCACCATCAACTACACCATTTACTTCAACACCCTCACCATCTTCTTCACAAACATTCACCTCTTGTAAGTCACCATCACCTTCACCATTTACTTTAACAGAATCACCATCTTCTTCAACCTCTTTTTGTACTGTACCATTACCTTCAACTTCTCCTTCATCATTAGTAATGTCTTCAAGCATATGAATGACTTCGGGATCAGAAACTACATGGACAACGTATAAGTGAACTTCACCATTAAGCCTAGCTAAGTTAGCCATATGCATGGCACCTCTGTCATCAATCAATTGTTCCAACCTATTTTCCAACACTAAACCCCCTCCTAAACAGTACCATAAATCTTTAAAATTCTCATATCCTAAACTTTTGACTACACTGACAACCACAAAAAAACTCCACGTGTCAGGGTCAAAGGACAAAGTTGTTGTCTCCCCTTCATACTTTACGGTACTATCATTAATGAACTTTCCTCCATGGTGGAACACACATACAATAGCGTCCTCCATTACGCACAACACAACATAAATATATCTACAGACCTATTATGAAAACATATCACGACAAAAAAAATATATATTAAAACAGGCACAGAGATCAAATAACTTTAAACATACGCACTCAGACAAAGTCAAATAACTTTAAACATACATGGGGGACCACCAAAATGCAATCAAAACCAGAGACCAAACCATACATCAATGGGGGACCACCACCGAATATTGTAGTTTCGATTGAATAAAAACGAATACAATAAAGCACAAACACTTACCTTCCTTTAGATGAACCTCCACTGACCACGTGCTTCAGCTTCTTGCTTCCAACAACAAAAGGACCCACAGACACCGCCCACTGCATGCACTCTGCCGCTTCAGCTCGAACTTACGATCGCGATTTTTGGCCTCTCACGAATAATAAAAACCCTCAAATTCTTTCCCCAATCTCAGTTGCCCTTTAATTTTTTCAAATTTCCTACTTTGCCCTTACCCAAAACTGAATAAACATACGTGCATACCAATTATTTAATACAATAATCGTTTTAAATGCCACGTCTGCACTCAACCATGCCACCTAACCAATACCGTAACGGGCGTTTGTCCAAATTAACGGCAGGCCTGTAATTGATTCAATTTTACAAAAACAAGGACTCAATTGAGACGCCGAAAATGAAGAAGACCTATTTGAAATTCAAGACCAAAATAGGGACCTACGGAGACATTAAACCAATATTTAAATTTAAATTTTATTTTTTGTACACTTGAAATTATTATTTTTATATATAAGATTGCTAAATTGAATTTTATCTTTAATAACAAAATCCCTATGATTAATTAACATAATTAATATATAATTTAACTGGATGAATATATATATATATATATATATATATATATATATATATATATATATATAACATGGGTTATGGCATAGAAACTCTCCTAGATCCAACATAAATGCATTTTAGACTCTCTAAACACATCATGCTACAACCAATCAACGAATAATACACAATTGAATGAAAGAAAAAAACTTGTACTTCTTTTTTGGAACAAAAAAAGTGCCTATTATTGTCATAACAAGGCAAAAGCTTAAGAAATTTCACAATCGTGTCAGATAGTGTTACAAGAGGATTTTAAAAGACTAAGAAATACTATGTTTTTATCAGAAGGGTTAATACGATAGCAGAGGAAGGAAGATTTATACTCACATATGATAAGGATATTTAAGTGAAAGAAGTTATAGTGAGTCACATGGAACCCACCAACATTGGTTCGACAACATCCTTTATATATAGGCTCCCCATCTACAAACTGGAAATATATATTTGAACAAATTATTATTAAGAGTTGTCACAGTTCATACACATGATGAGGTTATCTATATCTAAATCAGCAACTATGCAATAAAGCAGAATGGTCATTGAATTTATTTAAATATTTTGATGAATACTTTTCCAATTTATTCAACGGTATTCTTATACATGATTTTATTCCCCCATAGAGGGACATGTCCCTTACCCCATGGGCTACCTTTTGAGGTTAAGTATGAATCAGACTCAAACTCAAATTCCTATACTTACAATTATAGAAAGCATGTTTTTATTTTATTTTTGTAAAATGTAGTGATAGTTTTTTATGAAAAAGTTAGTCAAGGTTATTTCTCATATTAATAAAAAATGTTTTTTTCCGGTTATGATGTTTTAAAAATAACGTTATTTTTCATAAAAATAAACTATAACAAAAAGCTCTACATCACTGTACCTTTTTAATGAAAAATTGTGTTCTTCATAAGCATTTTAGTTAGAAAAATATCATCTGGCAATGATATGAAGGACTTGGAAGTTAATACATACATTAATGTGGTGTCTTTTTCAAGGGTTATACCGTGTAGCTTGCTTTAATTTCAGGTTTGGTCCATTCGGAGATGAAGTTTGCAGAGTGCTTGGTGGTGGTCTCGTACCAGGTAAATTCCAATTTCTTAACTATATTGATATACATGCAACTTTTTTCATTGAGATTTTCTTTTTGCTTTTTCCTACCTTTTTGTTCTACATGTTTTAAGAATTTTTCAACTGAATTTTTTTTATGCATTTTTGTAGCAAGGGTGTTTATCACCATGGTCTCTTGATTTGGATTTTTACTTTTTTCACTGGTTTTTAATTATATATTTTTTGCTGCAAACTATATTAACATATCACTTTATTTATTTCCATAAAATGTGGCTTTTCTATTCTGAATGTAGAGATCAATTACAACTCTAATTAATTCATGCTTAGTTTGCAAAAAAAAAAAAATTGTAGTATCCTTATACACTGGTTCACCCCATTTTTCTCAAACGTTTTGTCTTGATCATGTTTCAGTTGATGGGTGTAGACTTGTTTAAAAAGATGCAACTTCTGGTGATTTTTCTAGGTGAATGGATGGTGGTTATTGTTGTGTTATTTATGGATTCTTGTTTTGGTGTTTTGCTCTTGGTGTTTTCATGATCCTAATATTTGAATTCTCATTTTAATGCTTCTAGTTATATATATTAAGCTATCATGTTTCTCTTGATCCAACTACACTTGAAGCCTCCCTATACTAATTGCTTTGAGTGGCTAGCACATGTGGTTTTTGAAGGCTCCTTGACTTTAATTGGTGGTGATCTAGTGTTGCAAAGAGTACTCTTTTGCTGCAAGTACGAATTATACACTAGCCAATGGTATGTTTAATTTTAACATTTGGGTTGGAAGATAGCTTCAATCATTACGTAACGTACCATGATGGTAAAGCATCTCTAATTGAATATGTCAGGATTAGTGATATGGTTAGGGTCAAGAAAAATATTAGGTTATTATTTTGGTCAAAGTCTAGGTCAGGATCAGAGTTAAAGTAAGAATCATGGTTAGGGACATGATAAGGGTTAAAGTTAGGGTCAAGGTTATGGTCAAAGTTATAATCGGGGTTAGTGTCGAGGTTAAGGTTAGGGTGAAGGTTAGGTTGAAGGTTAGGTTGAAGGTCAGGGTGAAGGGAATGGTCGGGGTTAAGGTTAGTGTTAGGGTTGAGATTAGGGTTAGAGTTATGCTTATGGTCATGGGTAAGATAATAGTTAGGGTTACATATAAGATCGGGGTAAGGGTAAAGATCAGGGTGAGGGTGAAAGGCAGGGTTATGGTTATGGTTACAGTCAGGGTCAGGGTCATGGTTAGGGTCAGGATCCGGGTGATGAGTGCATATTTATGTTCACATTTAAGGTTTTAATTCAATTTTTTTATGACATTTTTGTGCTTAAATGGTTAACTTAAAGTGAATTTGTAACAATTCGATTTATCGGGTTTGGGAATTAAAAATGCTTTAAATGTGATTTTTTTAGTTACATAAATTATGTTGGATAATCTAATGTTTATTTGTGCTCCTGAAGTTAGAGTTTTATCATTTAGAATGAGAATTAAAAGATGCTGAATTAAGGCCAAAAAACATAATTTTATAAAGGAATATACAAGACGCTAAATGCACCCTTGTTTTTACAAATGTATACCCTCTTTTCTAAACGAGACCCACGAGTAAGCATTTTCTCCTGCACTCTTAATTCCCTATACAGACCCCTCCTATCATTAACATCCCATTTTTGGGATGTCGATTATAAAGAAAAGTAACCTTTTCAATAAAATAAATTATGATTTCAACCTATTTAGACATTTATTTAAAAAATTGAAACAGAAAAAAAATTGTTTTTTATAACTAAGGTACAACAGAGACAAACTTAATTTTTTTTCATACAATATATCAAGTTTTTATATGAATATTATAAAAATTATTAAAAAAATAATCAAAATAAATAATAATAATTATATAAAAATAAGATAAAGATATAGATAAAGATTAGGAAAGTGAAATAAATAATAACAAAAATATAATTCAATTATAATTTAAGAAAATAATAAAAATATTTTGGATTGAAATACGTAAAAAGTTATTTTAGAGAGAAAACATTTTTATTACATAGAATAAAACAAAATTATTTACATTTTTCTTCTAAAATATATCAATCAAGTATAGTGAAAAATCTCTCAATCTTTTAAAGACAAATATCTTAAAAGACAATATATAATTGAAGATTAAAAAAAAATTATGAGTAAATGCGTGTTACATATTTTCTCATATATGTGATATAAGTAGTATTTATATTGTAGAAATGATCAAAATTATATTAATGTTTTGCAAATGTGAGAAAATTCCTTAACTTTTACTTTTGTAAAACATTTATAATATATGATTTCATAACTTAACTAATTAATCGATGCCAAATTTATTTATAAATATGTTTTGTTGATTTTATTCTAATAGATATCAAAAATGATTCTTTGACACGGTTAAAGCAAATTACATTCATTTGACACGCGGTGGGACCCGATAATTGTCAACATCATGAAGGATAGCTTGGTCATTTCAGTTTATGGGCTGGTGCTGAGTTGGATTGTAAAAAAGTAAATGAAACGTTGCGTTTCACTTGCTGCGTTAGGATCGTGTGTGGGATTTGAAATTTCGAAAGTTGGAGCTAGGGTTAGGATTGAGAGAGAACGAGAGATAACGAGAGAACGAGAGAGATCGAGGGAGAAAAAAAAAGGAGAACTCCTTTGCTGCCACCGGAGGCTGGACGTGATCGGAAAAGTTTGTACCAGCGAAGGTGAAGCCGAAGGCAAAGTTCGTACCGGACGTGATCGATGTGGAGCGCGGAAGGTTTGTCCCCTTTGTAATTTCTCCCCTTTGTACCGTTTGAAGAATATAAAGTATGAGTTTCTCCTTCCTTTCTTCTGTTCTCATAATTTGTCTATCTTTATTTTTATTTTTGGTTTATTTTCGGATACCCTAGACTAAAGGGGGAAATGTCGTGAGAGATAGAATTCTCGATTGGGCAAACCTGTAGGATTATTTACTGTCCTTAGTGTTTTTGGGCTTGCTTTGGTTATTTGCAAAAGGGAATATTGCAATAAATGGATAAAGTGTGAGATGATTAGAAGAAATGGAAAAAGGGTAGTTTGCAAAATGGCACCCACCCAGCACGGTTATTCTGCTCAGCAGCAGCACGAAATGCAACGCAAACGTTTCTAACTCTCTTCGCGCCAATGCTGGAGCTACTTCCCATGAACTGATTCAAATGATTCCCCATTTTCGTATAGTCCGAAAACTCCCTCTCCATGCTGCATTCGCTCCCTCTATGTTCCTTCATTGTTTTCTGTTTGATGATATTTTTTTTGCGTTAGAAAAAGGGAAATATTGTCATGAGAGTTGAACATCAGTTTAAGGTGTCCTGAATTTTTCATAGATTTGGTTCTGGCACCATATTATTTTTAATTTATGTATTCTATATGTTATTTACCAGCATCCAATGTTTTTTACTCAGTGATAAATTTGCTTTGGAATACATCACATATATTTTATTTGTATCAGTACTAGGTTGCCCTTTCTTGGTCAGTTGTATTAGCATTGTGCATTGTGCCCTCTTTGCCTCTAGATATATTGCGTGATTATGTTGTTTGTGGTCTGTATATGGTGTTTTGCCCACTGTTATTTTTAACTCCTTGGATTTTATGTAGAGAATAGTTTCATCTAATTTATGAATTTAAATATAGATTATTCTTTCATAGAGCTAAGTGCTTGATTAACACCAAAAGTTTCTTTCTCCATTTTTTCTGTTTCTAGTGTCCTTGTGGAATCAGCTCTTACGAAATTAATTGTTTTGCATGTATTACCCTATGACAATTGATGCAGGAGTTAGATTTGAGAAATGTTCGTGAACTTGAAGATTGCATGATTACCCTATGACAAATGTATGTATTCCCTTCCAGAGAGTATTTAATGCTTTCCTACTATCCACACAATCATTATTACCACTATTTTATTTTTTATCCTGTCTTTTTGTAGAATGTTTGATATAATTAGGTTAATAAATTGGTTGGTTGAAACGATATTTGATGAATGACAGACAAGATTTTTAATTTTCTAGCTTTTATGGCTTGAAGTCTAACTTGTTTATTTTATGGACATTCAGTACAAACCATAGAGATAGTTGGAAGAGTCATTATGGAGAAACAGGTTTGAATACACATGATGATTTATTATGTATTTAAAATTAATTTGGTGAAATGCTTTGTCTGACTTATTCAATTGTATACTTTGATGTATAGGTTTATGTACGACATTCATGCAGGACAAAATACTTGGCACATGTGAACACATTATTAACATATGTGCAAAAGACATTGATACAAACAACTCCTTTTGCATGGCTATTGTCCATTGATGTGGATGCCAAAATGAGTAGGACACTACTTTTAGAATTGTGTAGTAGATGGTCAGAGAGGAGGGGCGGGTTTGAAGTTAGGTCTGTCTTTATTCCATTCACCAAGTTAGACCTTTATTTAGGTTTAGGGGTTAGGGTTAATGGAGAGATGTTTAAGTTGTTTAAAGACGAAGTTGATTGTCATACTAGGAGATTGTTTGACACAGTTGATGTAAGTGTTCATAATGTTTATGAAGAAATTCAAAAGCATATAAAAGGGGATGAAGTAAGTGATGTTTGTAGATTATATTTATTGTTAGGGTTGAGTGAGTTTTTCTTCCCAAATAGAGGTGGAAAAGTTCACTTAGGTTTATTTGAATTATTAGATGATTTATCCTGTATTCGAAAATATAACTGGGGGCGTGTTATTTATGAGTATTTGGTTTCTAGTTTGTGTGATGCTGCATTGTGTGTGGGAAAGAGACAAAACAGATCACACTGTCATGTGGTTGGTTGTGTATTTGCATTACAGGTATATTTTGATGTTAGTTACAAAAGTTATTGTGTTATAACTTACAATTGTTATTTTTTTGAAATTTAAGTTTGTATGTAACAGATCTGGGCAATGGAACATGTTTTATTTGGTCAGAAGAAGTTGGCTAAAACAAATAGTTGTTTACCTAGAATCCTTCATTGGATACATGTTAAAGTTGGTGAAGCAGAAATTGAGAAAGCCTTTCTGTGTAATGAAGTGAGATTAAATTAATATGTGTTATACCAATTGGATGTTTTGTAATTTGTATTGATTTTAATATGTTTTTTGTGGTTATTTTGTTTTGTATAGGTGATTACCGAGGTATATGTAAGCAATGAAGAGATGTGTACTGAAATAGTCAAAGAAGGCTTAGATGGTCATCATAATGCTGGATTGAAGGAGAACTTGCAAAGGCGATCTATGGCTGATATTGTGGCAGAAAATGAAGCTTTGGTTGCTATCATTGTTGACCAAGAGGCATCCATTGGCAAGCTGGAGAAAATGGTTGACAACCTGGCAATGTTTGTTGCACAAAAGCGGCAACAGTTTGATGATGTTACGAATTCAAATTGGAATAAAAAGTGTGACATGTTAGTTCATGAATTTGGGACCAGTAGTTCACAGGAACATTATGAGGTAGTAGTATCATCTATTGGGAAGTCAAATTCAAAGAAAGAGTCAGAGATCGAAGGTGATCGTGTGGAGAAGTCGAATTCTGAGAATGCTTTTGATGTTACACCTGCTGTTGGAAAAAGTTTCATTGAAAATGGTGATGTTTTAGGTCATGCAGAGATGCCTACTGAAAAATCTGACATGTACACGCGTTTAAAAGCTCAACCTAGGAAGCGTGTTAGAAGTGTTCTTCTGAAAATTTAACAAAACAAAATAAAATTGATTGTATAATACTATGTATCTCAGTTGACAGTCACATGTTCAAATTAATAAATTGGTTAAATACAATGTATCAAACTAATGCATGCATAAAGTGGAATCGTGATATTAAAATTTTAACATTGACCACTTACTGTACCAAAAAATACAATGTATCTAACTAATGCATGCATAACTAACCATAACACCACTTATTGCACTTTCAAATGTGGACATTGATATTGTATATAAAAACTGCTACAGATGTACACAAACCGATTTACAAATAACCACATCCGACTAACAAGATAACCAGCTACTGCAGGGAGAATATTGCAATCTGATTTCGTTTGGGAGTGGAAACAAAAGGTTGTCCTGCAAGCTCACTGGCTTAGCAGGTTGTGAAGGGTCTCATTGTTTCTAAGGCTCTCATTGTCTCATTGAATATAAAAAACTTCTACGGCAGTACAAAACCAGATTTACAAATAACCACATAGGATTAACAACATAACCACTTACTGCAACTCATTACTCAACTCATGCATGCATAAAGGGTCTTAAAAACCCACCTCAGTCAACAGCATAGCGACAAAAACAAACTCAAAAGTCTAAAAAACCACCTCCCCAATTTTAAACCAAATGGACCCCGTATCACGCCTACACCCTAGGGTCAAAATGAAACTCAAAAGTCTCAACCTTTTTACTACTCTGCTTCCTGTCGCACCACACATAAAGCTCCTACATAAAACACGTTACCAGCAAAGCAACCCCAACCCCACCTCCAACATAGAACACATCACCAACAAACCAACCCCACCTCCCATCAACCCAAAAATCAGAGATTGGTCCCCCACAACCCCACATCAATAAACCGATGTAGCAAAAAATTACATTGCGACAAAAACTACACAGCCTAAGACAGAAAATAAAAAATCAAAAACCTGTACCGTAAAATCCGAAGACGAAACGCACGACAGAAATCGATACACCAAGCACACGCCTCCACAATAAACCAATGAAGCGCCTCAATAACGTTCACAACAAACGACTAAGGTGTCTGAAAGATGAAACTGAGAACCATATGACAGTGGTGGAAATCGAGTTTCTTAAGAAAACTCAAATGGGGATTTCGATTCTGAAAAAACAAACCCTAGTAGGTGTTTTTCCACTTTTACCCTCCATCACTTTGCAGTTTTTTTTCAAAAAAGCTGACGTGGACCGTGTCAAATGAGTGTAAGTGACACGTAGGCGTGTCACCCTATTACTACTCAATAGATATAGATGGTATAAAATATTAGTATTTTCTGACATCAAATTAGATATATTATTTTTAAATTTAAATTAAATGAATTAAATATTATATATATAATTAGGTTTGGTTGAATTGGCTAACATTTTATTTTGTTTTTAGGCTTAATTACCTACTTAGTCCCCATGTTCGGAGGTAATTTGCTGTTTAGTACCCGGTTTTAAAAATGTAGGCATTTGATACCTATGTTTTGAAATTTGTATCAATTGAATCCTACCCACTTAACGCCGTTATAAATCTAACGTTTTTTCTGACTGTGTATGTGATTTGTGGACGAGCGTCCTCTTCTGCCTCGTTGGACGAGCGTCCTCTTCGCTGGACGATCGTCCTCGTCGCTCGTCCACAAACGCTCGTCCACAAATCACATACACAGTCAGAAAAACGTTAGATTTATAACGGCGTTAAGTGGGTAGGATTCAATTGATACAAATTTCAAAACATAGGTATCAAATGCCTACATTTTTAAAACCGGGTACTAAACAGCAAATTACCTCCGAACATGGGGACTAAGTAGGTAATTAAGCCTTGTTTTTATAATTAAAGACTAAGAAATTTACACTAGCATATCTGTTGAAGTGGAAATGTTTCATTATCTTCTACTGAAAGAAATTTAATATCTCCTAATCCAATAAATGAATAAAGAAATCTAAAGATAGATTTAGGTAAAGAGTCTTTAATCATTCAAATAAGGGAGTTTTTCATTTTTCGAGCCAAACACATTCTCTTTCTTTCTTCGAGAGTTCGATTCCTCACCAGCATTCCCCCTTCGTTCACCAACATTTCACCAGCATTTCACCAGCAGAGGCCCTCTCCATCAGCTAGCGTGACCGTCAGCCACCGTATTGGTGATTGGCTGTGTCGAAATCGCGTGTCCGTGATTGGGTGTGTCGCAATCGCCATCGGAGTTCGTCCATCGTAAAGGTAGGTTCAGCGCTTGGCTTCGCAGTTAAACGGTGAGTTTCCACTTGCTGTGACGTGTGTGTTCTTCTTGCAGGATTGTTGTTCGAGGGTTGGAGGGTTGTTCTTGGAGGGTTCTTGCTGGAGTGTGGTTTGTGCGTGTGAGCGAGCTTGTCTAAATCCTCTTGGTAGAGGTTTTGGATTGTCTTTCTTCCCCTGTCGTTGAGGTAAGTAGGTTTCTAATCGAACCTGAATGTGTTTAGCCCCTTTTGCTAGGTAACAGGGTGCTTTTGATGATTAATATTTGTTCCTGTTAGGTTTTGCTAATGTCATTTTTCCATTAATTTACAAGGTTTTGGGGCTTCGATCAGGGTCTGAGGCGTGTCATTGCTGAAGGGCTGCACTGAAGTGTCCAAGAGTTCATCATTTCCAGGTAGGTGAAGTTCGTGCTCTTGTGTTTGGCTTGCTTTATTTTGGGTTTTAATTGCGTTTAAAATGGGGAAGTTGAAGTTTTGTTAAGATGGAGCTGATTTTGGTCACTGGTTTATGTGTTTGAATGCTTGATATCCATGAGTGAATGCCCATGATTGTGATGCTTATAATTTTTTGGTGTCCTTCGTGGTTTATTTGTGGAATTATGCTAGCTGTTTTGGGCAGATCATAAGTGGTTTTTGATGAGAAATTTTATGAGCATGTGTTGATATTAGTGTAGGATACATGTGTTGAATCTTGTAATAAAAGAGAATAATTGTTAATTAAATTACCTTCCCAATATTCACATCATTCAAACTACTTGATGTTATTATGCTAGATTGACCAGTATTTACAGTGACCCTGCATCCCCTCAAAATAGTTGGAACTTTCATATTTAGTCATATCATAAAAGATACACTTCAGCTTCAACCACAAAAAGAAGTGGAGCAAAATTGACTAAACTTTGGGTTACATAACCACAATAGTTGAGACAAACATTGTGACAGTCATCCTTGCGCTCAAAATCTTCAATTTCCCACAACTGGGAAAGAAAAAAATAGAAGAAAAAGGATGTTTAGCATTATTAAATATATATATATATATATATATATATATATATATATATATATATATATTATAACTGGTATGAGGACAGAACTATATTTAAAGTCACAAGACCTTCAAATTCTGGCGTATAGACTTGCAAGGCATTCTCTTCCTCAAATAACCAGAAACAGCTTTCACAGTGTCAGTAAAGCTTTGGTCTCCTTCCATCTTGCAGTGACTCTGTAAGAATTCACTTAAGGATTTTGCTTTTGATTCCAAAGATTCAAGTTCCTGCTTCTTTTCCAATACTTTTTGCAAGAAACCTAGCAATGAACAATAAAATATTGCCAATTGAAATGCAATGGAACAGCACAACAGGTTGATCCTTTCATGATCAAGTGACACCATCAAGCATTCTACACAATATTGGTTGATCAGAACAGAATTATTTATCATTATTGATTATTGCAAGGTTAATGATGGTTGTATATTTAAAATATCAAAACTTAAGCATAAATTGTTATAATGTTCTTACCATCCATCATTTGTAATAGAAATCGTTTACATTTTGTTACATATAAAGAAGAGGATAACAAGTCTTTGAAACAAGCAAAAAACAAAAGTTACAAATCTTTAAGATTGTATTGGTTTCTCCCATAACCAAAAGGAGGAGAAATGTTTAATATGAAGTTAGTAACCAATGCTAAAAAAAGCTTAAAGAAATCTCTACCTATTTACAATACAGCAGTGAAAGTTAGGTTAGATATTAAAGTTTGACAACTTAAAAAACAGAGGAGATTAATGCAAAGAGACTGGGTGTAGCTTTCAAAAATTGAGAGTGAACCAGTATAAAAGGATTGTGTGATCCTTTCTCTATCATTACTATTCTTTCATGAATATTTTGATATGAAGGCTTGGGAATGTTTGTACCTCAACATCTGAAAAGAAAAGTGATGATATAGAAGTTAGCACATGACAAGGTAGTGGCTAGTGTAGTCCTAATCAAATTTGTTAGAAACGAATTCCTAGCACATCCCTTCCCTAACGATAGTATAAAAATCACAGCACAAGTGCTTGATCTATTCTGAACTTTTCAAAACATCCACATATGACTGATCCTCTTGAAGAGAGTCTCAATCATGAGCAAAATTAGTTCAGAAAAATCTGTTTCAGCAACTTGTTTTTTACCAGAAACATGCCTAAAAATCTGTTTCCATCAAGCTTTTTCACCGTGATTGCTTTCTTTGACTGTGTCTTAGGTGCTTATAATCTTCTAGCTGATTATCTTCAGTTAGCTCTAGTGCATTAGGCCTTCCTAGAGTCCTGGTTGCTGTTATCCTCTTTTTCATTCTCTCAAATCTGATTCGTGGTGCTGTTTTTGGTGCATTTTGCTGCATATTTGACTATAACAAGAGTGATTTGTTGAATCTTACTGTCTTTGTGCATTTCCAACGTTTGAGCAAGTTTAAATTGCCATTTCAAAGTTGTTTGCACTGATCCTTTGGTCATTTTTCAGCCTATATGCAGAATCACCTTTTAAACCATCAAAATTTGATTTAAATGGAAGTGAACCAGTGATTTTTCATTGCAATTTGTTTCTTGGCTGTGTAAGTGGTTGCACAACTTCAAATTGATGACATAAACTTGCTTGAAGCATCACTTGAGCTGTTGAAACACTTCCAAGCCCCCACACACCCATCCCTAAATTACTGTAGGCTAAGCACGCTTAACCATGGAGTTCTTATGGGTTAGGCTACCGAAAAGCAAATGCATTTTGGTGATATGATTAGCCAAATCAATTCCTTTCAGCTATCCTTCAACTGTATAGTCTCATACTTATACAGTCTTTAGATCCCTCTCATTCCGGTGTATGTTCGATTCATCCATGTGTCCCTTCCACTAGAAGTCTGCCAGGAGCCGCTCCTTGTCAGTGCCCCTTGCACTTCGTGCCTCTTGCACCGGCGATCACTCCCCGCCCTCGTCAGTGCCCGGGTGTCACATGCCCATCAACTTCCGCTTGGTTCGTCCTCGAACCACATCGTACTGGGAGAGGCTAGGCTCTGATACCACTTGTGTGCATCCAAATATATAATAACCACAATCATATAACTTACGCGTCCACATTCCAATAAAAGAACAGTCATAGTAGAATAGTAGTTCAGTAGCTGATATTACAATCATCCACAAAAGGACAGAACTTAAAACTTAATCAGTTTAGAGTATTTCAAAATAACACCAACTTAAATTTAGAAATCCTAAAAATATTATACTGCATCATCAGCATCCTCCAACTCTTGCTCCAAGGGAACCTCCTCAACAACATCTGCTCCATCCAAATGGATGATCATCGCAAAGGAAAGCATACACAAGCAGCACACAACAAAGAAGCAAGGGTGACAATTTGGTGACAAAGCTCGATTGGGTAATGGGGTGGATGACAATTGGATGTCGCTAGCATACAATAACATTCTCGACCACCTACACTAATCTAATTTAGTTGGGTTAAACAAAAATAATATAAAAAATAGACAAAAGGTGTAGAAGGATAAATGGCAAAAGATTCATGACATATTTAATGGATTAAGTGGATTATCTTGGAATGGCTCAACTAAGCATTTTTATGTTAAAGATGAGCATGATAATGATAAAGCCATAGAGACTTTGCATGACAATTTCCTTTTTGAAACGAGTAAGTTTTATCTATCCAAGTATTGTTTCTTTTTTGAAGTATTAAATAAATTATGGTCTTTGTGCCTGGTTATATGAAATGGAAAGATTCATGGAAAAGTTCTGCCAGTGTTGAAAATATTTCTTGCCATGGCTCAATTTATGTTGAAGGTTGGCTATACTTATGGAACATATGTTGTTTTTGATTTGCCCATTACCGTTTTGGATCATTAGCTGAGATATTGGGAAATGTCGGCCTTGTTTCTAATTTGTTGCTCTATTGTAAAAACGAATGTGTTTGTACTTTTTTTAAAGGGCATCAATTGATTTGTAAATAAGAGATTTTGAATTTATGTTAACTGCAGGTGTGATAGTGCTTTTGATTAGTTCATTAAGGATATGTGTGTGCGCATGTATGCCATGACCTTTGTTCCTTTTTGAGTGTCTTTTATGGTTGATATAGTAAATGAGAAGTACAATTAATGTTCTCATTACTATTAAAATCATTATCTGATTTCATATTATACCATTTACCCCTCTAATTAAATAAATAAATTTCTCCATCTCTTATTATTCGTCTTTTGTGGCAATTTCATGATAAATGTGTAAAATAATTAAAGATTATATTTTATAATTTTCAAAATATAGTAATGAATATTGTATTGAACTTTTAAAATTATAAATAACAGGGAACAACGTTTTACTAAAAACTGATAGTAAATGGCTGGTGAAATCTCATCCATTTAAACAAAAATTTTCATAAATGAATTCATTAACAGTGCCAGTGAACTTTAATATCTGTAAAATGAATTCAAAACAAAATGAGTATCTCATGATTATGCTAAACTCACTAAAAACTAAAAACACTGGCAATAACAAAGGCTAGAAAAATTTATTCTGGATATTCAAGTTCTCCGTCCATATCCAATTCGACATACCCTTCTTTTTCTTGTCGCCATCTCTTTTTTCATTATTTCAAGGCTTAGACTTATGTCAGAAATCCTTTTCTTCAATATATTTTGTTGCTCCTCTAAATCATTCTTTCGGTTCTCCAGTATGTTGATATTTGCTTCCATTTCTTTTACCTTGAAACTTCTTAACGTGATTTCTCATCTCCAGAGCAGAATCAACAGATGGCTTGTGTGGCATCCCAAATATATAATAACCACAATCATATAACTTTGGCGTCCACATTCCAATAAAGAGAACCGTCAGAGTATAATAGTAGTTCGGTAGCTGATATTACAGTCATCCACAAAAAGACAGAACTTAAAACTTATAAGAGAATGTTGGTTGTCCCAAAAGCTGCATGATTAAATGGTTTCGATCCAAGCATGTGAATAATAATTGCTTGTTGATTGAATTTACAATTTTCATAATCTAAGTAGGTTATGTGTATGAAGTTAACTGCTGAAGCTCATATTTGTGTGGGTGTTTTTTCCTAGCTTTAGTCATGATTCTGTTACATGTGTAACTTCGGCCATAAAGTTTGGATTTAACAACCTTCTGTTTTGTTGGAAAGCCAACATGAAGACATTAAATCATAATGCATGTTTTTTCAACGAATTGGATTTTACTTATAAAAACATAAAATAAATAATTGCCACAAATTTTTAGTTTGCTTAAAGTATATATAAATTTGTCCATGTATGTAGGTATCCTCTTGTAATGAGCAGTGATGCTGCCAAGACATGTTCAAACTCTTAGTGATCTCCTTGAGAGAGTTAAACTTGTTCGATTTTCAAAACTCAGAGGTATACATGGACATTTTTGTCTTTGGTACTCCACTCTGTCGACTTGCAATGAGATGCCAAAAAAGCTCAACAAGTTTGAGCGGAAACCGCTAGTGACAAGTTTTAACGAGCTTAAGCGAGAAGCTAGACTAAAGAAAAAGGAGAGACAAAAGGTGCATGAGACTATATTACAACCTCCTGAAAATGGCATGCTGGTTAAGAATATGATTCCTGTTGCTCATGAAGTTTTTGCTGCCAGATGTGAACTATTATCCTGTGTTTCAAGACTCGTCAACTATATTGCTATTTAAGAATCACGATCGCACGAACACTCACACGAGCACTCACCAGAATGATTACCGAGCTATGGCGGGTTATGCACTCGTGGTGGCCTCTACTGCTTTGCAAAGCCATTGCCAATGGGTTCCACCCTACCACCCTCACGAGGTTAGTCCGTTCCGTGCCCTGGAGCATACTGGAAGCCTCCAAGACTAGGACCTCCTGCTACTCCTCACCACATGGATCAATCCTCTCTACTTGAGAATGAAAGACCATTGGAGCGTCAGGAAAACCCCTAAGACTGAGCTACCATGAAATCATTCTGTACACCCTAAATCACCACCATGTATCCTCTCCTTGAGGATCATGGAATTACATCCACCACCATGTATCCTCTCATGAGGATCATGGAATTACGTCCATGAATCATATTGTTACTCCCGAATCACTACATATCCATTTTATCACAGTAAATCCAACACACCTCATACATTCACATAAATCACTTCACAATATATATTTTCCAAACCTTGCACGTAATTCAATTCAAGAGAAAATGAATTTAAAATCAAACATTTGCAGAATACTATTTGGACGAGCACTGTTCACCGAGCACAGTGGACGAACGTTACTGAACGAACACTACCTTCCAACCACTAGGCCGAACACTATTTGGACGTACGTTCGTTATCAATCAACAGGCCGAACGCTGTTGGACGAACGTTATCAAATCCTACACTATCAGGCCGAACGCTAAACCATCGAACACCAGTACTAAATTCAATACTTGGACGAACGCGCAACGCTTGGAACCTAAGAATACTACTCAAGGCCGAACGCTCAACATTGCTATCAGAACAGGTTTAAACAAGTGACCTATTAAACCTATTTAGTGACCTATTTAAACACCGAACAGCGGAACCCTGCCTAGACTAGGCTCGTTTGCAGTGCGCGGACCAACTTCCGTTCTCGCCGTCGCCACACAGAGCGTAACAGCCACCGTCAAATCTCGCCGTCAGTCAGGTACTTTTCCTTTTCTCTCTCTCTGGTCATCAAAGTTCAAACCCTTTCAATGTTTGCGTTGTCATGTGTAGTGCCTTGCAGTGTCACCACTCACCACCCAATCCCTATTTTCTGTTAAACTCGTAAAAGTTGCTATGCTTTTCTAATTTAATCAATTCAACATTTACAACCAAGAAAAATGGAGTTTACGACAGCTTTGTATAAGCTTCAAACATTGAACATCTTGATAACCAATTACTCCTATACTATATCGTTCTCTCAATCAAACTTATAACCTTTCCTTGCCCTTTGTATCGATCTCACAAAAGCTCTTCTTAAAAATCCTGCACCTTGAACTTGCATACCACTCAACCATAAAATTGATCTATAGCATAACCGAGTCACTAAAATCATTGCTCTGTGTTATTAGTTTATTAAGTGGGAAGGGAACACTGTCCTTCTCATATATAATTGACCCAAATCTTTCTTCTGTAACTATTAAACTAAAAGCCTGCTCATTCTCCTTTAGAAATTTGTTGAAATTCGGGGAGTGCTAGAATAAAATAAAAATAATAACAGTATGCAGATTGAATTTGCTTCGAGAACCACCCCTTTACAATATCTTTCTGTCCGTGGTGTACTTTCCTCTTTTTCTTTGCTTGCAGTAAGATTAAGAGCAAACTTAAACGTTTAAAAGGGTAGGGACACGACCAGATTTATTTTCTTCAAATGCGTTGTTATTTTGTTGTTTGCTGATTTCTAATATTTATTTCTGCAATATTATTTACCTAGTGCCCCACTTATTGGGTAAATGTTTGTTGTTGTCTATATGATATTCATTCAAAGTTCAGATTGCTTGATTTTTTGTAACCTTGTTTTTATCCTAATCTTTACAGAGCAACTGGAGTTTGTTCGGTATGTTTTCAATTGAGCAGTGTTATTAATTCGAACTGCCCTCTCACTCATCTCACTGCATGACCCACAAACTACTTGAGCCAACACAAACTTTTAAATGGCTCAGATTCTGCAAAATCTCACCATTTTGTTTCAATAACTTTAGTAGAAAATATCATTTTTTTTTGGAAGCCAAGAATATAAAGCAAAATAAAACAAAATCCAACTGCTTATGTCTCATCTTTGTCTCCTTTTTGTCTCTGCCATAGATTGACCTGAGGATGGAATACGTCAGCCCAGAAGGACTTCGACTGGATGGTCGCAGACCCATGGAGGTACAGCTATTATTTTTTTCTTGGGCTTTTTTTTTTCCTCCTTTTTTCTTCACTTAATATTCATTCCAAAAAAGGTTCCTTTAGATCTTTCAAGAATACTCATGAAGCGTATGAAATGCGGAGTATTAATAAATAATAATATCCTACATGAATTCTTACATAGTCATGAATTACTGAAGCTTTATGTTAATTAGTATATATAAGATCTGCAGATAGTTCTGCATATGGGTTATACATAGATGAGCCATGCCATGGGTAATGGAAATGTGTAAGGGCACATTTTGAACTGCAAAAAAACATATAAACAGATTAGAAGCAGTCAATAACCTTAGTTCTGATAAACATTAAAACCTATCACTTAAAAGCTACAAATGTTGTAGTTTGCCAAATGATAAAAGTAAGAAAATGGAGGGTTCTAACCCTAAGGATGTCTAACCAACCTTTTTTAGTGAGATATATGAACTTGGTCCTATGACAAAATGAGCTAATTGAAAGCAGCATTTTAAGGTCTGGCCTATGGAATTCAGTCCTATTTAACAGCTGTGATTTGGACATGATTTTGGGATTCGACTATTTAAAATGAGGAGATGCACTTTAGAGGATAAGGTGAAGTTATTACTATGTATTAAAAATTTAGTATTTAAGAGTGTGATAAAATATATGTACATGTATAAGAAACTATGAAGTTATTAAAATCTCAATGACTATTACTGCAGTTTATCCTCTAAAGTGTTATTCCTTCACTGCAGAGGATCTAAATCTATGATTTTATATTTCTTTCTCTACTGATCTTTTGCCTTTAACTTTTTCTCCTCTCTTTATGGTATATTGTAGATGCGACAAATTCGTGCAGAAATTGGTGCTGTATCCAAAGCAGATGGGTAAATGAATTTTAGCTTTTTAGAAAATTAAGTTGTGATATCATTTGAAGCATTTGACCATAAAGTTTTTTTATTTTGAAAACAGTTCTGCCATGTTTGAGATGGGTAATACAAAAGTTATTGCTGCTGTCTATGGCCCTAGAGAGGTACTGTTTAATTATTTACCTTGCTAATGAAAATTTGTCTATGTAAGTTAAGGATTGTTAACTATCCTTTTTCAGTGTTAGTTGGTTTAGACATTTAAAAAACTTTGATGTTGTAGTTGAGCTTTAGATGATTTGTTGTTTTTCTTTAGTAAGTTCTCTGCATTTCAGGTGCAAAATAGAAGCCAAATAACCAACCATGCTCTGGTAGTTTTTTTTTTTCTAAGTTATGTTGTCTGTATTTATATGAATTGTAACAAAAACTTAATTGTTGCTTATGTGCAATGTATGTCTATAGGTTCGGTGTGAGTACAGCATGGCTAATTTTAGCACTGGAGATCGCATGAGGAAATCAAAGGGTGAAAGGTTTTGCTCATTTACTTGCTTTTGTTTAACTTCCTATTCTTTTTGACCTTTCACTTATTTTTTATATATTCTTAGTTTTATACCTATCAAAATGGTATTGGAGCATAGACTACTAGGATGATAGTGAATGTTGCATTAGTAGAATCTATCTTAAGAGTGCCTTGTAATTTGTAAATTGGACTTTTTGATCTTTTTACTGAGGTAAGAATTTAATAGCAATGGTGGTAATGCATGTTTAGACTTTTAGAGTATAAATTTTGATTATTAATTAGTAATATATATATTATTAATTAGTAATATATATATATATATATATATATATATATATTGCATTTGTTCATGTGATACAGTATAATTTTTTTTTTAATCTTGCATTCATAATTTTCTATGTAACAACTATCTTGCTATCCACTAACGTATTGTAGTGTTTTTGGGGCTGGCTGCTCCATGCCTGTGATATAGCTGACTACAGGCTCAGCAATGGGTTATGTATCATAAAACAATGAAAAGCTTAACCCCATGCACCCTTTTACTGCCTTTTCTCATTTTTAATCTTTTTTGCAAGCTTTGACTTTTTTGAGTAATCTTTGGCCAAAACTCACTGAATAGTTTTGAATGGCTTAACCATCAATGTTTGCAGATATAAATGTTATCCTGTTTTGCTTTTCCTTCATAGTTTTAATATGGTTCTCATTGTAAGGTTCTCTTACAGAAGGATAATAGGATCACTTCTTATTTTTTACTACGTGATTTGAAGTTCTCATTCTACAGGAGATCAACTGAAATTTCCCTGGTTATTCGGCAAACCATGGAAGCATCTATATTGACACATCTATTGCCTCGATCTGAGGTTTTATTACACATTAAGAACTTATTTTGTCATGTGCTTTGCTTTCCCCTAGTCCTCCCTAATGTTTTACTTATTAAATTTGCAGATAGATATATATGTCCAAGTTCTCCAAGCAGATGGAGGTAACTAAGACTTGATAATGGGATCTTGTGATTCTCTTCTGTCATTGCCATTTTATTTTCTCTCTTTACTCATTTAATATGTACATTAATTTTGGGTGATGTTGACATGTCTTTTACAGGAACTAGATCTGCTTGTATAAATGCTGCAACTTTGGCCCTTGCCGATGCTGGGATCCCTATGCGTGATCTTGTAACATCCTGCAGTGCCGGATACCTTAACAGCACAAGTCTGCTTGGTATATATCTGTTTTTACTCTAAATTTGAACTGGCTAAATACAAGTGTGGTATGTCTGTTTTGTTTCTGTCTACTTCTGATGCACGGGCTGCCCTAATTATTAAAGGTTTCTGAATGTGTACAGATTTGAACTATGTAGAAGACAGTGCTGGAGGTCCTGATGTAACCCTAGGAATTCTGCCAAAGTTGGATAAAGTAACACTGCTTCAGGTTAATTCATGTCTTGTTATTTTCTCTGTATCTATTGTGTAGTCAACCAGGTAAATTAGTTCAACAGAAAGGAAAACTTTTTATTGCTCTCTCAGTCATTGATACTCACGTAGTAAAGAGTCTGGTGGTGTTGAAGCTTTAATTCCTCTTCCTTCAAAAACTGTTCTTGTTATTAGAGATTTTGGAGAGAACAGTAGAGTTTTAACCCTTGATTACTCGAGGGAATAGGTGCATGTTCGGAAATCCCCAAAAGAAGCTTATCTAAGCTCGCCTCAGATTTAACAACTTAATAGTTTGCTGTACACATGAATCTTTTTTCAAATATCAGTTGTTTTTTAATCAACAGATACTTCTTACGAAGGTTCCTGATAGAGTGATTTGCTGTTGTACCCTTTGATGGAGTTATGTCATGACAAATCTTCTTTTTAGTCTGAGTTAATGTTTGATCAAGTGTAACTTAATTTTCACTAGTATCATACTTGGTAACTCTTTATTTGGAATTCCAGTTCAGCATCTTTTACTTTTTTAGTTGCAGATCTTTTGTTGATACTTTAAATTTTGACTGAAGAAATATAGTTGATATATTCTTTCCGCCACCTTATTATAGGATGAAATTCATGTATGGTCCACAAAACAGAGAGGGAGGGTAACTTCATTTGGTGGGGCTGGCATAGATTTTTTCCAATGACACTTTATTGCTCCCATTCTTAGATTGATATTATGGAGTTAAATTTGTTTCGAACACGTGCCACTATGTAAAGGCTGGTTGAGATTGTGAACCTTCAAAGTTTTAATCAGAAATTTACTACTATCATTATTATGAAAAGCATGCAATGCTTTTCTTTTCTCATCCAGCTTATTTCATTCGTTCACTCCCTGCCATATTCCGTAGTTTAGAATGGAAAAGCTCCTAGTCTAATTTTATTTGCACTAATTTCTGTTGTTACTGTCTATAGATGGATTCTAAACTACCAATTGACATTTTGGAAAATGTTATGCAACTGGCAATCGAAGGCTGCAAAGCAATAGCAAACTACATTCGAGAAGTAAGAACCTGCTGACACTTTTGTGATTATACTAAGAGGAGTCCAAACAAGTTTTACATTAATTTCACTGCTTAAATCCTGTTTCTTTGTTGGCTGGCAGATTTTGCTGGAGAACACAAAGCAACTGGAGTATCGACGAGGTGTATAGTTTTTATAGCAGAAATGATGCTATGATTATTATTACCTGTGGTCACGGTTTTCCAGATTTGTAGGTCCGTTCTTTCAGCATTTGTGCTTTTTTTTGGTTATGGAGGAGAATTCTCTTGTATTTACGTGGAACAATTTTGTTTTTAGCATACGGTGCTGAATAAAACGGAAAATTGTTGTAGAATTCGTTTCTCATTTCTGTCACCTTATCACTATGAATAAAAGGTAGCAAAATTATGATTTATTTTGGGACCACTTTCTGAATTTCCACCAATCCCCCAAAATAAGACGTGTAGAATGGAACTAATGATCTGACACTTCAACGAATGAAGAATTAATGATTGAAGTTAGAATCAAAATAATCAGTGGGTTGGTTGAGTGTGTGTACATGGTGATTGCATCCTCAGAAAAAGCAATGACATCAGTATTGACAATTTAATTGCTAACTAATTTCAATGGTTAGTTTCCTAAATTTCCTTTTTGGGTACGATACAGTTTGATAAAGACAGCTTTGGTGTTAAATGTTTGTATTGTGTGAGAACCTGATTTAATTAGCACACAAATCCATTCTCTGATCATCATTTATTGCACCGTGCCACGTCAAAACCCACTCACTTCCACTCTGCATGCGCCTGCCAAGTGTCAAGGCTGGAACCTTTGGAAATTTGTAGTGGAAGACAAGTGGCATCCGTGAATTGGATACACGTCCTACGTGAGAAGGGAATTGATTTTCTGAAAAACCTTCTCCCCATTCACGCATACACCTTTCTTCTTCCTCTGAACCAAACGTTTCAAATTCTCCAACTTCTCTCTAAACCATTTTCATCTTCTCTCTAAGATAACTCACCGTCATTCTCTCCAATCTCATTTCAGACACCGTAGAAACATTCTCTGCACTGTGAGCATCATTCTGAACCGAACAAAACTGAGAACTGAACTGGTAAGTTCTCGTCTCTGCACCTTCATCTATTTAGTTCATGCGGACCAAATTCTGGTTGCATGCATGAGTTATAGGTCTGAACTTTGTGTCATTTTTGGCATCTTAGATTTAGTGAAAATCGTGGAGTGACTCGTTGGGTAGAAAGCCGTGAGAGCACTAGAGAAACCATAAGCATTTGGAAGTGCACTGCTAGACCAGGTAAGGGAAGCTTTAGTAATTTAATTTAATACTGGTTTGATGTCTATGACAGTAATGAAGTGTACTGGTTGTCTAAAATGTATGAAATATATGAATTTTGATTGTGCCTGAATAAGCATGGTTGCCCTGGATGTATATTATGAATGTTGTTTGAACCGTATGCAGAGAATGAGATGTATGATTTGGAATATGATTGAATTTCTGCATGATTTGGAATGATAATACTTGGAACTGGATGTTGATGATGATATGTTTGAAACTGGAAAATGGAAGATTCTGTATTGATGAAATGATAATATGAATTCTGTAATGTATGAGATTTATGTTAAAGAAAAATTCTGAGTTATGGATCGTATGAAAATTTTGAAGTTAATGTGAATGAAAAATCTGGAAATCTGATCTTTTCTGATTGATGATGTACGCTCGTCATCGAACGGTCTTATACCGTTCGGTTTCCCTGGAAAATAACTTAGAATAAGATTTCTTTCATTTGGAGAGGATTCTGATTAAGAACGAGCGTTATTTGTGTGAAGAGCTAGTGTTGAGCGTTCGGCTCAGCTTAGAGTGTCCAACCATTTAAAATAAATTGAAGAGTATGTAGGACGCTCGGTTTTGTTACCAGCGTTCGTCCTAAGCAGCGCTTAGTATTAGACTGAGCGTTCGTCCAAATGAGCTCTCGGTCTTAGATTGAGCGTTCGTCCTAAGTTAGTGTTCGGTCCAATACCGAACGTCCATTATAAATGCACGTCCGTGATAAATGTACGTCCGTCCTATTTAGTGCTCGGTCATTGACTTAGCGTTCGTCCTAAGCAGGGTTCGGTTCTATAACTGAACGCTCGTCCTTATCATTGCTTCGTGAGCGAACGTAACTAGCGTTCGTCCAAATTCTTAATTTACGTTCGGTCATTGACTGGCAGTGTTTGCTTCCGAATTTAATAATACTCTGATTCTTTATTTAAATATATTTAAAATCTATTTATCCTTTTGATTCAACCTAAAGTCTTTATACTTAGAATTTTCCTAAGTATTATTCTGATCTTTTAGTCTCAATCTCAATTAAATTATTAATTGTTCTTAAAGTCCGTGAATGGATAAGGGTTCGTTTCTTTTGTTCAGGAACGAGGTTGCAGTGTACTGTAATTCGTTCGTCTTTGTTTATTAAAAGATGGTCGTTCTTTAAATTAAGAGAGTGGAACATAGAATGAAAATGTGAATAAGAGAACTGGTTAATATGTGCGAATGGTATTTGAATGAACTTTATTGAAGTGAATTGTGAATGAGCGTTCCAAGGAGGAACGTCTCCATGATGTGAATGTTAGAAGTTATGTAGTATGACCATGGTAAAGCTGCTGATGGCTGTTCATCCTGATATTCCGTGAGTGCTCATCCTCATGTAGAGGGGAGTAGGTCATGCGTGGGAATGGCAGGAGGCCCTAGTCCTACTGAGTACTTTGGACTGATAGGGTTAACCTCGGGTGGCAGCTGTTGAGGGCATCCCAGTTACTACACCACCCGGGTGCAAGAACGCCTGTAGATACATGGCTTCATACAGTCCGGACAGTCGTCATTTATGAGAATTTGGATGAGTTATATTATGCTTTGTGTATGTACTGTTATTGATTTGTACGATTGATTTTATATGTTAAAGTTTATGTTGGTGATATGAATTAAATTACCTAAGCTTACCCTTGCAATTTCCTTGTGTTGTCTACTGTTTTTGTATGTCCGTCTTGTCAATGCAATGATCATCCGTTGTGGATGTGAGCAGATGGTGAGGCACCCCTTGAAGCAATGCTGGAAGAAGAAAATTTGGAGGATGCTAACTTGGTAGAAGTAGAGGTTAAAGCTGAACAGTAGAGTGTTCGTTCTTTAGGAATTGCTAGCGTTTATGTGCTGTATTTTGAGACGTTCGGTTATTTATTTTGTAAGGCCGTTCGTCCAGATTTGTGAAGCCTGGTAGTTAGAAAACTGAACGCTGTGTAACTTTGTACGTTCGGTTTTTATTTTGAGCAGCTGTTGTAAATATTAAGACTGCACTGTAATTTCTGTAAATGTGATTAGTTCTGATTAATAGTAATTACTATTTATTGGGATGTTACATATTGCAGTTAAAGTCTTGATATAGCGAGTTAAACTGATTAATTATGTAAATATAAAAAGTAAATAATTTATAGTAATTTCTAAATCCTGGTAAATATAAAGTAGTTTAATTAAGTTAACATTTTTTTATTTCTTTTAAATACGTATGCTAGAGCGGAATACTGAAGTTTTTTGGTAGAGTTGAATACAGTATGTGAGAACCTGAATAATTAACACACCTAAATCCACACTCTGATCATCTTTTAATGCACCTGGCCACGTCAAAACTCCACTCACCTCCACTCTGCATGCGCCTGCCATGTGTCACGGTTGGAGCATTCTGAGAACGTTAGTGGGAGACAAGTGGCGTGTGGAGGATGGGGAGTTCATTCTGCATGGGAAGAGAAAAATAATTCTGAAAACTCTCCCTCTTCCTCCTGCATGTTTCATCTTCTTCTCTGCAATCCTAATTTCAAATTCCTTGCCCTCTCTCTAAACCGTTTTCATCATCTCTCTAAGATAACTCACCATCATCTCCTCCGATCTCATTTCAGACACCGTAGACACACTCCCTGCACCGTGAGCATCATTTTGAACCGAACAGAACTGAGAACTGAACTGGTAAGTTCTCGTCTCTGCACCTTCGTCCATTTAGTTCATGCGAACCAAAGTTCTGGTTGCATGCATGGGTTAGAAGTCTGATCTGTTTATGATTTTGGCGTATTAGATTAAGTGGAAGTGGTTGAGTGAATTTCTGGATAGAAAGCCGTGAGAGCACTAGAGAAACCATAAGCATTTGGAAGTGCACTGCTAGACCAGGTAAGGGAAGCTTTAGTAATTTAATTTAATACTGGTTTAATGTCTATGACAGTAATGAAGTGTACTGGTTGTCTAAAATGTATGAAATATATGAATTTTGAGTGTGCCTGAATAAGCATGGTTGCCCTGGATGTATATTATGAATGTTGTTTGAACCGTATGCAGAGAATGAGATGTATGATTTGGAATATGATTGAATTTCTGTATGATTTGGAATGATAATACTTGGAACTGGATGTTGATGATGATACGTTTGAAACTGGAAAATGGAAGATTCTGTATTGATGAAATGATAATATGAATTCTGTAATGTATGAGATTTGTGTTAAAGATAAATTCTAAGTTATGGATCGTATGAAAATTTTGAAGTTAATGTGAATGAAAAATCTGGAAATCTGATCTTTTCTGATTGATGATGTACGCTCGTCATCGAACGGTCTTATACCGTTCGGTTTCCCTGGAAAATAACTTAGAATAAGAATTCTTTCATTTGGAGAGGATTCTGATTGAGAACGAGCGTTATTTGTGTGAAGAGCTAGTTTTGAGCGTTCGGCTCAGCTTAGCGTGTCCAACCATTTAAAATAAATTGAAGAGTATTTAGAACGCTCGGTTTTGTTTACCAGCGTTCGTCATAAGTAGCGCTTAGTATTATACTGAGCGTTCGTCCAAATGAGCTCTCGGTCTTAGATCGAGCGTTCATCCTAATTCGCGTTCGGTCTGATACCGAACGTTCGTTCTAATTGAGCGTTCGTTCTATTTTAGTGCTTGGTCATTTACCTAGCGTTCGTCCTAAGCAGTGTTCGGTTTTGTAACTGAACGCTCGTCCTTATCATTGCTTCGTGAGCGAACGTAACTAGCGTTCGTCCAAATTCTTAATTGACGTTCGGTCATTGACTGGCAGTGTTCGTTTCCGAATTTAATAATGCTCTGACCATTTCTCTGAATATATTTAAAACTGTGTTTGTCCTTTTGATTTAACCTCAATTCTTTATACTTAGAATTTTCCTAAGTATTACTCTGATCTTCTAGACTCAATCTCAATTAAATTACTCATTCGTTTTAACGTTCGTGAATGGATAATGGTTCGTTTCTTTTGTTCAGAAACGCGACTGCAGTGTATTGTAATACATTCATCTTGATCTATTAGATGAAAAACTTTTGTCTAAATTAAGAGAGTGGAACACAGAATGGAAATCTGAATAAGAGGAATGGTTAATAATGTGCGAATGACATTGTGAATGAATTTTATTGGATTGGATTGTGAATGAGCGTTCCAAGGAGGAACGTCTCCATGATGTGAATATGAGAAGTAGTGTAGTATGACCATGGTAAAATCGCTGATGGCTGTTCATCCTGATATTCCGTGAGTGCTCATCGTCATGTAGAGGGGAGTAGGTCATGCGTGGGAATGGCAGGAGGCCCTAGTCCTATTGAGTACTTTGGACTGATAAGGGTTAACCTCGGGTGGCAGCTGTTGAGGGTATCCCAGTTACTACATCACCCGGGTGCACGAACGCCTGCGGTTACATGGATTCATACAGTCCGGACAGTCGTCATTTATGAGAATTTGGATGAGTTATGATATGCTTTGATATAGTGCTGTATGACTTGTATGATTGATTATGTATGTTAAAGTTTATGTTGTGTGTATGAATTAAATTACCTAAGCTTACCCTCGCAATTCCTTGTGTTGTCTACTGTTTATGTATGTCCGTCTTGTCAATGCAATGATCATCCGTTGTGGATGTGAGCAGATGGTGAGGCACCCCTTGAAGTAATGCTGGAAGAAGAAAATTTGGAGGATGCCAACCTGGTAGAAGTGGAGGTTAAAGCTGAACAGTAGAGTGTTCGTTCTTTAGAAATTACTAGCGTTATTAGGTGCTGTATTTTGATACGTTCGGTTATTTATTTTGTAAGACCGTTCGTCCAGAATTTTGAAGCCTTGTAGTTAGAAATCTGAACGCTTATAGCTTCGTACGTTCGGTTTTTATTTTGAGCAGCTGTTGTAAATATTAAGACTGCACTGTATTTTCTGTAAATGTGATTAGTTCTGATTAATGGTGTAACATCCCAAAATATAGTAATTACCATAATTTAGAATTAATTACAATTAACAGTAAATAAACAGTCTTTACAATTAACCAAGTTCAAAAGCCGAACGGCTTAAGGTTGCAGAGTTTCAATATACAACTCAAAACAACGAGCGCTAAATAACGAACGGTTTTAGATACAAGTAACGTACGCTCAAAATAGTGTTCAGAGATAATTAGGACGAACGGCTTTACAAAATATTTAGCCGAACGTCCAACTAAGCTAACAATTTATAATTCTGATCTATCGAGCGCTCTAAGGCTCGGCCTTTACTTCTACCTCCACCAGATTAGCTTCATTCAAATTTTCTTCTTCCAGCATTTCTTCAAGGGACGCACCACCATCTGCTCACATCCACAACGGATGATCATTGCAAGACAAGACGAACGTTCATGGACAATTGACAACACAATGAAAACGAAAGGGTAAGCTTATAATATTTAATTCATACATCCAACATACACGTTCAACATTTCAATGCACACGCATAACATACAATTGAACATAATCCATCATAGTAATTTATAAATATATATATATTAGACGACCGTCCGGACTGTATGAACCGTGTAGCTACAGGCGTCCTTGCACCCGAGTGATGTAGTAACTGGGATACACTCAACAGCTGCCACTCGAGGTTAGCTCTATCCAAAGTACCCCTAAGGAATAGAACCTCCTGCCATTCCCACACATGACTACCCCCTTCTACGTGAAGATGAGTATCACGGAATATCAGGATGGACCAAGCCAGCATTAGCTAACCACAGTCATACTTTACCAATTTTAATATTTAACACATCTGAGACGTTCCTCCTTGGAACGCTCGTTCAAATTCCATAATCATAAAATCACTTAATATAACGTTCGCACTGTAATTTATCATAATTCATAATCAATCTCATCTTTAACTTTAAGAGTACAAAAGGACGAACGTCCAGTCCTTTGAAGAAAATAGGACGAACGTCCAAATACAGTACTGGATGGACGGACGTAACTCTCTGGTTGACCAATTAAATGAACTGATGCCAGTATTTGAACGAACGTAAGAGGATAAATATTCAAATGTTGGAACGAACGCTATTTTGAACGTACGCTTCGGTATCAGACCGAGCGCTGTTTAAGACGAACGCTTCGGTATAAGACCGAGCGCTGTTTAGGACGAACGCTTTGGTAGAATACCGTGCGTCACTTAAACGAACGTTCGGTATCAGACCAAACGTTACTAAGGACGAACGTTCGACATAAGGCCGAACGCTATCAAGAACGAACGTTCGACGTAAGGCCGAACGCTATCAAGAACGAACGTTCGACGTAAGGTCGAACGCTATAAGGGCGAACGCTTCGGTTAAAGACCGAGCGTTACGTATTTATAAAGTTTCAAATATTTATAACAGCTGAGCTGAACGAACGCTCAGACATCCAAATGGGGACGCTCGTTCTCGAGCAGAATTCTTTCCAAATGAAAGATTTCCATTCTAAGTGATTTTAAGGGAAACCGAACGGTCTAAGACCGTACGATGACGAGCGTCATTTATCAAAGGGGATGATTTAAGTTTCAGATTTTCTCAAACTTAACAAATTTCCAGATTTCAACATTTTAACCTATACTTTATACTTCAAATGATTCTCAAGTCTATGAACTTTATAACTTTCACTTCCAGATTAATTCACATTCAAAAATCAACATATTAAAACTCATATATTACAATATTCACCCATCATTCATACGTATCAAACCAACATATAGTTCAACAACCCAGAAATCATATCCAATATCAGAGAACGTTCATAACAGCTCAAACTTCATAATTTTCATGCATACAACTCAGATCATACAACATGCAGTATAAATTAAACATATAAGCTTCCCTTACCTGGATAGCAGTGTTCGTTCTAATAGTATCACTTGGACTTGCCCAACTTATGGTTTTCTACCCTCCAAGATCTTTCTTATTCTCTTCAACTAAGTCTAACCAAAGAAACGTAAACGATATCAACTTAAGCCCTTGCATGTAACTGAATCTGGGTTCGAAGGAATTCCAGAAACGAGCTTATGAGTTGGAAATCTTACCGTCAACAGAATCTGAAGTTGTTCGGACCAAAATGAAGTTCACGGCGTAAGGAACGTTCCTACGGTTCTGAATGTTAAACGGAGAAGAGATGAATGAGTAACAGTAGAGAGAAGTTTTAGGGTTTCTAGAGAGAGGTTGGAGAAGATGAAGGATTTGAGTTCTGAGGAAGAGGATGAGTGGTGCAGGTAAGAGAGAGAATTCTAGGAAATCCAGTTTTGTGAAATTCACGTTCGTTTGAGCGAACGTACCCCAAGCTGACACGTGCCCACTAAATTCTGAACTGGAAGCTTCTTCTGCAACACGTGGCGTGTGTGCATGTGAAGCCATGTGCGTTTTCAGAGAATGAGGGGCGCGGTTTCAGTGTATGTCAGAGAGTTTATCAGATTTGGAGATGGGTTTAAAATGAGATAAGCATGGATTGAGGGGTGCATTAATGGTGATGTGACAGGAAATTTACAGAGTAATTTTCAGGGTCTCACAAATGGTATTTACTATTTATTGGGATGTTACACAGTAAGTTTGAAACATCACTAATACAGATTTAGAAGAAAAAAAAGTATTTGAAGTAATAATATTGTATGGAAAAATGTTAATTTTTCTGGGAAAAAAATTTCACAGAAAAAGTTAACCTGAAAGTTAATGATCAAGAGAATTTTAGGATTATTTCTATGGTAAAGGAAAGTATTTTGGTGCTTGAGTTTGTTTTCAACTAATACCAGACTTCATTAAAAAATATATTATAATACTAACTATTTATAAAAATAAGTTTGAAGTTATGAGAATTATGACTGGAGAGTGATATAACGAGAATATAATTGAACACAAAAATTTTACCTCTTAAAAGAAACCACTGGTAAATGATGAAAAAATTAAGATAATTATAAGTGCAGATGAACATATGAAGCTCAGTTGGAAAAAAGTAAATACCGATTCATAGTTTGAATAACCAACCGCAATGTCTCGAATCTCAGCAACTTCAACCTTTTAATGCACAGCCCATCGGTCCCATTTGTACAAAGCAGGAGAAGTGCTATTGCTTTTTGACGCACCACTTTTGACCCACTTTATTGAATACAGACATGAATTCAATTACATCACAGTCAACATCAGAATTCTTGACAATGTCATTCAATTGTAAACATCATTTATAATAAAAATATTGACTTCTAGATTACTTTAAAAGCCATTTATAGCATAATTCAGCCAACTAACCATGAAATAAAAACAGTGATAGTATACAAAATTTATGTGAAGGTTATTGAATTATGCACGTATCACTGTAAAATGGAAAATGCCAAAAAAAGATGCATGATCACATTGTCCACTAATCACTCGTTTTATCTCTGTCATGAGAGGCAGATCATAGCCGTAACCATCCAATATAAGCAAATTGGAACACCAAAGCTAAATTATCCATGCCGTGGAACATATCATCAAATCCATGGAGAGAATAAACTCGGCACCAACTCAACAAATCTAATGCTTAAAGAAGGAGCATCCATAGCAGAACGGAAGGAACCAACTGACTAATGACCTGGTAACACTTGAAAGCCATTCTCACACAAAACATAGGCCTCTATAAAGCACTATTTCTAGCCTAAGATCATAACAACATAAAACCTGACACTCCTACTGAACAGCACTATTTCTACAACTAGATGCTGCTACATTGCTGGATGTAGTAGCAGCATTAACTCAGACCCATTTTGTACAATTCCTCAAAGACCACTTTTGTCAAGACCAAGACGGTCACTGCAAAAACTTGATGGCACAACTGATAGCTGCAGCCGACCGGTCCATTCCTCTCCTGGCTTCAAGCTCACCGGTTTCTCTATCACCGCCCCGTCAACACAAAGCATCTGTTTGTACTCTTCATCACCAAAATCTACCATGGATTTTGATTTCTTTTCCCATGGATTCCACACAGCTGAACACACCATAAAAGTTAAGATGAAAAGGACTGATTTTATATTTTCTACAACTCGAAACCTTATCTACGTTTGTATTTTGTTTGTGGAAAAAATTTGCTACTTAGAGCTTACCAACATCAGGGAGACCTTCCTTCCTTATAACAAATGTTCGCTTCTTCTCATGATCTAGCACTGCAATTATGTTTGGAGAGCTAAGATAAACTCGATCCGCCTGCCATGAAGGAAGTATGGATATTAAAAACATCTTCATTAGCCTTCATTGTGTCAAAACCAAAAGACTTTAGTAGTGGATACTGTGTGTGATTGACAAAACTGCAGCATAGGCCAGGAATATAGTGCTCTATTTATCTCAACCTGAAGTAATAGCTTAAATTGCAGCATGGAACTATAAATGTCTACATTTTGTTAACATCAATATAACCTAGAAGGGTTTACCTCAGATTCAAATGTTATTGCATCTCCTTGTTCAGTAAATCGTTCTTTTTTGAAAAGGTTGTCTAGGTAGTCCAGTGTCTCCAGACCTTCAATCCTTATCTCACTATAAAAATTGTTAATGTGACGTTAATAATGATTGTCAATCTTAAAATAAAATTTCCTGTTCTAAAACAATCAAAAGAGAGGTAGTTCAAGTAAAAATATGTAAACAAGAATCTATATAGGTAACAAGCATTGCAAACAGTAGTTTGCTTCAAATGCTTACAAATTCTATAGGCTGTGTAAGAACTTTGTACTTTCATTACGACTGATCACTTGTTTACATATTTCCCGATAACTGACATGAATAAAACTCATAATTCCAGTATTCGGAGAAGAATCCACCTAATATATAGAGTATCCATGCTAGTTTCAAATGATTAGAGTGTAAGTTGTTATTAGTTTCTAAAGAAGAGAAACAGTCCTCTAAGATCTGCTTGAATGTTAAAATCCCACAATTTAAAGCATTCAGCAAATGCAGAAACTACACGTTTCAGAACAAAAACCAAATATATTTGTCTACTATAAATATTGAACAAGGAAGTACCATTAGTGCTAATAAAACTCCGATCAAGTGTTCAGCAATCAATTTACTATGGAAAAGAAAAATGATGGTTGGACATCATCCCACACACTCAGAAAAGGGAATGCAGACCAAGTACAACAAAGAATTATCCATACCTAATGTCAGAAACCAATAAGTATGTGTGATCCGCGAATGAGAAACTAAATGGCTTGCCATTTATATTCCTGACTCTAGATATCAAAGTCAGGTCCCCATCTGCTGCAAGAGACACCCGAAGACGGAATTCAAAACTGGTACAATTATTAAACAATCGTTAGATTACTACTGCTTGAAATTTACTGCCAAACACAGGAAAAAGTAATATCGAGTGCATATATGCCAGATTCAAATTATCAAACACATGGAGAGTGGATATCCCTGTTATACTGTCACATCATGCTATTCATACCTGTGTGGCCAGCACTTCATATCTTCTTCAGATGATTTTAGCACCAGGTCAATGAAGGATTTCCCACTGGAGTCATTCCCAGGAAGAGGAGGAGGGTTTTCATCAATTGCCCACATTCTATTTCTTGCAAAACCATGCTGCTCCAGCGATCCACAGTTTCCAAACTGTGAAACAAATTCAGCTCAAGATATGTAAGTATGCATGTTACAAGTTATATAAAATGAACGTAAAAAGGAATAAGCTTGCCTGTGGAAAACACATGGGAATTCCTCCTCGAATTGCTTTTGGAGCCTTGAAAATTGCCTACAGATAATGGAAAATGAAACAAAACAGTTAGTTATTACTACTTGCCTCTTTAAAAAGTATAATTGATTAAAGTTCTGTGTTCCTACAAAAGCATCAGTTAAGAAGTTGGTTTTGCCGTCAAAGTTTTTCATTATACCAGTATTCAACCCCAGTGGTTCCAAAGGACAAAAGCACTACAATGCACCATTCTTCCCTGTTTTTCTCTTGCATCGATGTGATTGATGGACAGCATAGAATACTATGATTCATCAAAATCCAAACTCTTCTTAAATTTATTGATTATTTGGGCCAATGCCCTTCACATGCCAGTTGCAATATAATGCAGATTATCCCAAAATGAAAATTTTCAGAAAGCAAGATTATGAAATATTGACATGTTTTCCTTATCAGCGCTGACAACTAACAAAATTCATATAATTTAAAATGTACAAATTGATTTTCAATCAAAATTGAAAGACATACCTTGCTGCTTGTGAATAGAAGTTCTTCCCCGTGCTCATTCCGCCATGAAGTGACCTGCGCCCCATGTAAGCTTACCTAATTTCGAGAAAAAACAGTTAATCTAAGTAATCGTAGTAATTAAATTACTCAAACTACAAATATCTTTACAGACCAAGTTATCCACATCAAGAATTCGCATTGGATGTCATAGTAAATTTTAAAATCATAACTTTACCAAATGTTAAAACCGACACCAGTTTTGCAATGAACAATTACTCACCCGTGCCGAAGAACCCCTTGGGGTCCGAAGCAGAACTTGATCAATTCCATTCCAGTCCTTTGTAATTTCAGTTGCTGCTCTATAGTCCCATACGGCTGCAGAATGCCCCATTCAAATTAATGCAGATCCTAAATTTCTTCAGCAAAATCCTATTAAGCTTCTCAAATTCGGAACATGCAAATGCCAGAGGATTGAAGGGGTCTCCACCTCACACCTATACCGTAACAAACACGTGAATTAGCCTCCTCGTCAGTTAAATCCAAAATCCCAACACCCAATTTCACTCAAAATTTCTTCTCACTGGTATGATTCAGATCTACGGAACAATAAACCTATTTAAACAAGAATCTGGAATGTGTGATAGAATTCCACGAAAACTCCAGAAAGCCAAGAGCAGAAACATTACACTGAACATTTAGCAATTGAATACCAATCTACCTGGTACACATCCAAACATGTCCTTAAAACTTGTCAGATTCACAGCAGAAAAAGACAATTAAACACTGAAAAAACATAATAACTATCAGTAAATAAATAAATCACGCACGCATACATACATATACATACACACACATACATATATTACAGCTGTAATAAAATTAAAATTTTCTTTAATATAAGCAGAATACAATAACCATAATTTCTTCAGGAAAATTCAAATTAAGGAAGAAAAACCAAACACTAATAAATCTCAAGAGAATACTGAATAATAAATCTCCCATTAACCAAACACTGGTAATAAGTTTACTTACTTCAACAATCCGGAATCAGGAATTCTTAAGTCTAAACCGACACCAGGTCTTGGATGCAGAGAGAAGCAGCAGTAGGAGCCAGAATAATGCATGACCTCTGTGAAATGAGTTAAGAAAATTCACACATCCAATGACACGAGGCAGCACATGCTCATCAAGTACATAGATACATACATGACGAAGAAGAAGCGTTCAAAAAGTTGAAAGGTACCCTTTTCTTAGAAGTATGCATTCAAGACCATACTTGCAATTGAATCAAGAAAGTTCAGAACTTTCAACAACCCCAAGATTTGAAAAACCAAAAAAACTACAGCAAATGGTAGGTGGCAATGTTGTGTGAAGGCGAGATAAAACTTTTACAGAAGCTTAAGATAAGGAGCAAAAACCGGTCTTGTAAATTCTGTGTCTGTTGGCTGCTGAAGAGATCTAGTTCTTGGACGTGGAGATACGAAAAGTAAATGTACACATGTACAAACCGTTAAAAAATTTAAACATTTTTTAATGACAATTAAACTACATTAATTTTGTGTACAAGATTTAAAACCAGAATAAAATATACACCATTCCAGTACAGGGTTGAAAGCTACTTTTTCTTTGGACTGTGGTGGACAGAATCAAGAGTCACTGTGAAACCCTGATAAATTAATATATACAAATCCATTCTCTGATCACACTTTTAAATGCACTGTGCCACGTCAAATTCCACTCTTTTCCTCTCTGCATGCACTAATGCCATCTGTCACGTTGGAAGCTTCCAAAAGCTGTAGTGGAAATCAGGTGGCAGTATGTGAGTGCACCATTGTTTGACGAGGAAGAGAAAAACAATTTCTCTTAAAACACTTCTCTCCCTTCCATGCAATCTTCTTCTTCCTCAAGAAATTCTGGCCTTCCATCTTCTCTGTATTCTTTCTGAACTCTTTCATATTCTCTCTAAGATACCTCACCTTCATCTCCTCCAATCTCATTTCAGACACCGTAGGAAACCTCTCTGCACCGTGAGCATTCTTCGGAACCGAACAGAACTGAGAACTGAACTGGTAAGTTCTCGTCTCTGCACCTTCATCTACTTAGTTCATGCGAACCAATTTCTGGTTGCATGCATGAGTTATAGGTCTGAACCTTATGTCATTTTGGTTTATTAGATTTAGTGAGAATCTTGGAGTGACTCGTTGGGTAGAAAGCTGTGAGAACACTAGAGAAAACCATAAGCATTTGGGAGTTCACTGCTAGACCAGGTAAGGGAAGCTTTAGTAATTTAATTTAATACTGGTTTGATGTTCATGACAGTAATGAAGTGTACTGGATGTTGGAAATGCATGAAATATTTGATGTTTGAGTATGTATGAAAGAGCTTGTGGCACTGGTTGTATATGAATGACAATGTGTGAAAATGTATGTTGATGCTAATATGTCTGCACTTGAAAATGGATAATTCGGGTTGATGAGATGATGAATATTGTTGGATTTTATGCAGAATGTGTAATATATGATTTGGAATATAATTGGAGTCTGGATTTAGGAGATGACAATATGAATTCTGTAATGTATGAGATTTATGGTGAAGATGAAATTTTAAAGTTCTAATCATATGAAAACTGTGAAATTATCTGTTTGAAAAATCTGGAAATTTTTATCTTCTCTGATTGATCTTGTACGCTCGTTATCGAATGGTCTTATACCGTTCGGTTTCCCTGGAACATCACTTAGCATGAGAATTCTTTCATTTGGAAAGGACTCTAATTAAGAACGAGCGTTATTAGTGTTAAGAGTTAGGCGTGAGCGTTCGGCTTAGCCTAGCGTGTTCAATTATTGAAAATAAAGTGAAGTATAGTTAGGACGCTCGGTTTTGTTTACCAGCGTTCGTCATAAGTGGCGCTTAGTATTATACTGAGCGTTCGTCCAAATGAACTCTTGGTCTTAGATTTAGCGTGGTCCTAGTTAGCGTTCGGTCTGATACCGAACGTTCTTTCAAAAGCGCGTTCGTTCTATTTGGTGCTCGGTCATTGACCTGGCGTTCGTCCTAAGCAGTGTTCAGTTTCTACTGAACGCTCGTCCTTATCATTGCTCGTGAGCGACTTCACAGCGTTCGTTCAATTTATTAGTTAACGTTCGGTCTTTGACTGGCCGTGTTCGTTTCCGAATTTTATTTATTTGAAATCATTTAAACTGTGATGGTCCTTTTCATTTAACCTCAAGTCTTTATACTTAGAATTTTCCTAAGTGTTATTTGGATCTTTTAGACTCAATTTCAATTAAATTAGTCAATTGTCTCAACGTCTGTAAATGAATAATGGTGCGTTTCTTTTGTTCAGAAACGTGATAGCAGTGTACTGTAATACAATCATCTGAGTCTATTAAATGATAAACTTTGTTTAAATTAAAAGAGTGGAACATAGAATGAAAATGTGAATAAGAGAACTGGTTAATATGTGCGAATGGTATTTGAATGCATTTTATGGGATTGGATTGTGAATGAGCGTTTCAAGGAGGAACGTCTCCATGATTGAATATGAGAAGTAGTGTAGTATGACCGTGGTAAAGCTGCTGATGGCTGTTTATCCTGATATTCCGTGAGTGCTCATCCTCATGTAGAGGGGAGTAGGTCATGTGTGGGAATGGCAGGAGGCCCTAGTCCTATTGAGTACTTTGGACTGATAGGGTTAACCTCGGGTGGCAGCTGATGGATGTTTCCAGTTACCACACCACCTGGGTGCAAAAACGCCTGTAGATACATGGCTTCATACAGTCCGGACAGTTGTCATTTATGAGAATTTGGATGAGTTATATTATGCTTTGTGTATGTACTGTTATTGATTTGTACGATTGATCTTATATGTTAAAGTTTATGTTGGTGTTATGAATTAAATTACCTAAGCTTACCCTTGCAATTTCCTTGTGTTGTCTCCTGTTCTGTATGTCCGTCTTGTCAATGCAATGATCATCCGTTGTGGATGTGAGCAGATGGTGAGGCTCCTCTGGAAACAATGCTGGAAGAAGAAAATTTGGAGGATGCAAACTTAGTAGAAGTTGAAGTTAAAGCTGAGCAGTAGAGTGCTCGTTCCGTAGTAGCTGATAGGTTTTCTGTACTGTATTTTGGAAGTTCTGTATGTAGTTTTGCAGTACTGTTCACCCAGAATTTGTTATAGTTTTGATAGATCCTGAATGCTGTAATTATAGTACGTTCAGTTTTAAATTTTGAGAGCAGCTGTTGTAAATATTAAGACTGCACTGTAATTTCTGTAAATGTGATTAGTTCTGATTAATGGTAATTACTATTTATTGGGATGTTACATTTATTGGTATCAGAGCAGTTTTGTTCTTTTAAGGACATGTAGGGTTATGAGTACACTATACTTTCGTTGTGTGCTTATTGTGTGTTGATGAGTTATTATTTTTAACTCTTGAACATAACTAACTTACGTTTTCTCTGATCCAGAAAACTAATGGCGCCTAGACTTCCTCCCCCACCTCAGCCAAACGAGGCTGACACTTCTAGCAACACCAGAATGTTGGAGACAGTCATCGATAGGCTGCAACAGCAGAACACAACCTTAATTGAGCAAAATGCTGCCTTAATGAGGCAAAACCAGGAAGCACTGAATAGTTTGGAGGCATCACGTATCAGCTCTGAAGCAACTCAGAGACAGTTGATGGACCTGCTGACCTCTACTAGAGGCACCCCAGGAGCTTCTTCTTCTAACGCTGTACCTCCTGCAGAATGGAGTTTGGAAAGCTTCCTGCAACACCATCCTGCCAAATTCAATGGAAAGGGGCTTCCGGATGAAGCGGATCAGTGGCTAAGAGATATGGAAAGGATTTATGATGCCAAGAGGTGTCCAAATGAAAACCGTTTGGCATTCACAGAGTATTTGTTGACGGGTGAAGCTAGCCATTGGTGGTCCAGTGTGAAGATGTTGTTGACAGAATCCCAAAGTCCAATTTCTTGGGAAGTTTTCAGAACTAAATTTTATGAAGAGTATTTCCCAGACAGTGTGCGTTTTGCTAAGGAGGTGGAGTTCCTTCAATTGGTGCAAGGCAGTATGTCCGTCTCAGAATACACCAACAAATTCAAACATCTTGTCCGTTTCAATACCATGGCTACCAGTGAAGAATGGCAATGCAGGAAGTTTGAGAACGGGTTGAGGAGTGATATGAAAGTATTAATATCCTGCATGTGTATCAGATCTTTCCCTGCTATGGTTGAGAGGGCAAAGGTGCTTGAGAAGAACATTGTTGAGGCCGAAAAACATAAGAAACAACAAGTGAGTAGGGGTCCGGTTTTGTCCAGAGGTGCATCAAATGTGAGAGGGTCCCCATATACTCGTCCCACTCAATCCTCTGGCGGATCACAAGCTTTGGTCACTGTTGGCCAATCTGGACAGCCGAGGAGCTTAACCTGTTATCAGTGTGGAGGACCACATTATCGGTGGGCTTGTGCACAGTTGTCAGGAGGAAAATATTGTACTCGTTGCAGACAGAATGGCCACTTGGAGAACGAGTGCAATATGGGAGGACGTGCTGCAATGAGGCCACCAAACACTGGGAGAACCCAACAAGGGAGAGGTGGACGTGCGCAAGCCACAGGAAGGGTGTACGCAATCACGGGTGCTGAGGCTGCTCGTTCAGGTACACTCATCACCAGCACTTGCATGTTGTATGGAAAGCCTTGTTGTGTACTGTATGACTCAGGGGCAACTCATTCCTTCATCTCGAAGGAGTGTGTTGAGAAACTAGGAATAGTGGAGAGTGAATTACAGTTTGACCTGGTGGTGTCAACCCCAGCGGCTGGTGGGATCAAGACGTCTACAGTTTGTGTAAGATGTCCTATAGAAGTTGAGGGGCGTAGATATAAGGTTAATCTCATTTGTTTACCCCTTCAAGACTTAGAAGTAATTTTGGGGATGGATTGGTTGGCTACCAATCGGATCCTCATTGACTGTGGGAAGAAGGAGTTAGTCTTTCCAGATGAAGAAGAGGAAGAACTGTCAATCACTCTTGGGCAGTTTAAGGAGGATATCATGGAGGGGGCAAGCTGTTTTCTTATCATGACGTATGAAAGCAGTGAGATGGAGCGTTCATCCAATGTTGATGACAGTGGAGAACGAACAGTAGTGGATGAATTTCCAGATGTTTTTCTGGATGAAGTACCTGGTCTACCTCCCATCCGTGAGGTAGAATTCACAATTGATTTGGTAACCACTGCTGCACCCATCTCGGTTCAACCTTACAGAATGGCACCAGCTGAGTTGGTGGAACTTAAGAAGCAAATTGAAGAGTTAATGGATAAGAAGTTCATCAGGCCAAGTGCTTCACCATGGGGAGCGCCTGTATTGTTGGTCAAGAAGAAGGATGGCAGCTCACGGCTATGCATTGATTATAGACAACTTAATAAGCTGACCATCAAGAACAAGTATCCTCTTCCAAGAATTGATGACCTGCTGGACCAGTTGCATGGTGCGTGTGTATTTTCTAAAATTGATTTACGTTCGGGCTATCATCAAATTAGAGTGAAAGAAGAGGACATTCAGAAGACTGCATTTCGGTCTCGTTATGGCCATTACGAGTACGTGGTGATGCCCTTTGGAGTGACAAACGCACCTGCAATCTTCATGGATTACATGAACAGAATTTTCAGGCCGTACCTTGATAAATTTGTTGTGGTATTTATTGATGACATCCTCATTTACTCCAAGAGCTTTGACGAACATGAAGAACATTTGAGGATCGTCTTGAGCGTGTTGAGGGAGAAAGAGCTGTATGCCAAGCGTTCAAAGTGTGAATTCTGGATGAAGGAGATCCAATTTTTGGGGCACGTTGTTTCTGCTGGTGGTATTGCAGTGGATCCAGCCAAGGTGAAGGCAGTGCTAGATTGGGAGAGTCCACGTTCTGTCACGGAAGTTAGAAGCTTTGTGGGACTTGCGGGCTACTATAGGCGGTTCATTGAGGGATTTTCTAAGATAGTAGCCCCTCTGACTTACCTCACCAGGAAGGATCAGCCGTTTGCTTGGACAGATAGATGTGAGGAGAGCTTCCAGGAATTAAAGAGGAAATTAACGAGTGCTCCTGTGTTGGTCATTCCAGACACGGCCAAACCTTTTGAAGTGTATTGTGATGCATCATATCAAGGTTTGGGCTGTGTGCTGATGCAGGAAAGGAGGGCAGTGGCTTATGCTTCGAGACAGTTGAAAATTCATGAGAAGAATTACCCCACACACGATTTGGAGCTGGCAGCAGTGGTGTTTGCTTTGAAAATATGGAGACATTATCTGTATGGTGCAACATTTCAAGTGTTTAGTGATCACAAGAGTCTCAAGTACCTCTTTGATCAAAAGGAATTGAATATGAGGCAAAGGAGGTGGCTTGAATTCTTGAAGGATTATGAATTCGAACTGCTGTATCATCCTGGAAAAGCCAATGTGGTTGCTGATGCATTGAGTAGGAAGGCAGTAAGGGTCTCGGCAATGATGGTGAAGGAGCTGAACTTGGTGGAGAGTTTTAGAGATCTAAGGTTACAGTTTGACTTAGGAGCGAACGTTATCAGATGCTGTAACCTTAGAATTTCCAGTGATGTGTTTGATCAAATTAGGAGGAAGCAACGTGAGGATGAAGATCTGGTGAAGATTTTGAGCGTGCTTGGTTCGGATCAAGCCAAAGAATTCAATGTTGGAACGGACGGCCTATTGCGATACATGGATAGGACGTGCATTCCAAATGACAGTGAGCTGAAGCGGATTATAATGGAGGAGGGACATCACAGCCGTCTTAGCATGCATCCTGGCATGACTAAGATGTATCAAGACCTTCGTTTATCCTTCTGGTGGCCTGGTATGAAGAGTGACATTGCACGTTTTGTGTCTTCTTGCTTAACTTGTCAAAGAGCCAAAGCTGAACATCAAAGACCAGGAGGATTGCTGCAGCCATTGGAGATTCCAGAATGGAAGTGGGATAGCATCTCCATGGATTTCGTGACTCATCTGCCACGTACAGTCCGAAACCATGACTCAATTTGGGTAATTGTGGATAGATTAACTAAGAGCGCCCACTTCCTGGCCGTTAATTTGAAGATGTCCATGACCAACTTGGCCAAGCTGTACGTCAAAGAGATTGTTAGATTACATGGAGTTCCTTCAAGCATTATATCAGATCGAGACACGAGATTCACATCTCGTTTTTGGCAGTCGTTACAAGGAGAATTGGGAAGCAAACTGCAAATGAGTTCTGCTTATCACCCTCAGACGGATGGCCAATTTGAACGAACCATCCAGACTCTTGAAGACTTGTTGAGAACGTGTGTGATAGATCATATGGGAGTATGGGATGAAGTTCTGCCGCTTGTTGAATTCACATATAATAACAGCTTTCAAGCAAGCATAGGAATGGCACCGTTTGAAGCTCTTTATGGAAGAAAGTGTAGAACTCCTTTGTGTTGGTTCCAAGAAGGCGAGACTGCATTAACCGGACCTGAATTAATCCAGCAAACAACTGAGAAGGTGAAACTGATTCAAGAACGTTTGAAGACTTCTCAAAGCAGGCAGAAATCGTATGCAGATAGGAGAAGAAGACCCTTAGAATTCGCTGCTGGAGATCACGTATTTCTGAGATTGAATCCAATCACTGGTGTGGGAAGAGTTCTTCGTCCAAAGAAGCTATCACCTAAGTTCGTAGGGCCATATCAGATTCTGAAGAAGATTGGATCAGTGGCGTATGAGCTGGCTTTACCACCTCAACTGTCCAACCTACATCCAGTCTTTCATGTTTCACAACTCCGGAAATATATAGCTGATCCATCACATGTACTGGAGTTAGAAGATATCCAAATTCGCCCAGACAGGACACTGGAGATGCAACCTGTTTGTGTGGAAGACAGCCGCACCAGACTCTACAAAGGCAAAGATGTTCGTCTCGTAAAAGTGGTGTGGAATGCAAAGACTGGTGACTCAACATGGGAGGTTGAAGAGGCTGTGAGAGAATTATACCCGCACCTATTTACTGGTAAGCCTTAGAATTTTCGAGGACGAAAATTTTTTTTAGTTAGGGGGAATGTGAAACCCTGATAAATTAATATATACAAATCCATTCTCTGATCACACTTTTAAATGCACTGTGCCACGTCAAATTCCACTCTTTTCCTCTCTGCATGCACTAATGCCATCTGTCACGTTGGAAGCTTCCAAAAGCTGTAGTGGAAATCAGGTGGCAGTATGTGAGTGCACCATTGTTTGACGAGGAAGAGAAAAACAATTTCTCTGAAAACACTTCTCTCCCTTCCATGCAATCTTCTTCTTCCTCAAGAAATTCTGGCCTTCCATCTTCTCTGTATTCTTTCTGAACTCTTTCATATTCTCTCTAAGATACCTCACCTTCATCTCCTCCAATCTCATTTCAGACACCGTAGGAAACCTCTCTGCACCGTTAGCATTCTTCGGAACCGAACAGAACTGAGAACTGAACTGGTAAGTTCTCGTCTCTGCACCTTCATCTACTTAGTTCATGCGAACCAATTTCTGGTTGCATGCATGAGTTATAGGTCTGAACCTTATGTCATTTTGGTTTATTAGATTTAGTGAGAATCTTGGAGTGACTCGTTGGGTAGAAAGCTGTGAGAACACTAGAGAAAACCATAAGCATTTGGGAGTTCACTGCTAGACCAGGTAAGGGAAGCTTTAGTAATTTAATTTAATACTGGTTTGATGTTCATGACAGTAATGAAGTGTACTGGATGTTGGAAATGCATGAAATATTTGATGTTTGAGTATGTATGAAAGAGCTTGTGGCACTGGTTGTATATGAATGACAATGTGTGAAAATGTATGTTGATGCTAATATGCCTGCACTTGAAAATGGATAATTCGGGTTGATGAGATGATGAATATTGTTGGATTTTATGCAGAATGTGTAATATATGATTTGGAATATAATTGGAGTCTGGATTTAGGAGATGACAATATGAATTCTGTAATGTATGAGATTTATGGTGAAGATGAAATTTTAAAGTTCTAATCATATGAAAACTGTGAAATTATCTGTTTGAAAAATCTGGAAATTTTTATCTTCTCTGATTGATCTTGTACGCTCGTTATCGAATGGTCTTATACCGTTCGGTTTCCCTGGAACATCACTTAGCATGAGAATTCTTTCATTTGGAAAGGACTCTAATTAAGAACGAGCGTTATTAGTGTTAAGAGTTAGGCGTGAGCGTTCGGCTTAGCCTAGCGTGTTCAATTATTGAAAATAAAGTGAAGTATAGTTAGGACGCTCGGTTTTGTTTACCAGCGTTCGTCATAAGTGGCGCTTAGTATTATACTGAGCGTTCGTCCAAATGAACTCTTGGTCTTAGATTTAGCGTGGTCCTAGTTAGCGTTCGGTCTGATACCGAACGTTCTTTCAAAAGCGCGTTCGTTCTATTTGGTGCTCGGTCATTGACCTGGCGTTCGTCCTAAGCAGTGTTCAGTTTCTACTGAACGCTCGTCCTTATCATTGCTCGTGAGCGACTTCACAGCGTTCGTTCAATTTATTAGTTAACGTTCGGTCTTTGACTGGCCGTGTTCGTTTCCGAATTTACTAATGCTCTGATTATTTATTTGAAATCATTTAAACTGTGATGGTCCTTTTCATTTAACCTCAAGTCTTTATACTTAGAATTTTCCTAAGTGTTATTTGGATCTTTTAGACTCAATTTCAATTAAATTAGTCAATTGTCTCAACGTCTGTAAATGAATAATGGTGCGTTTCTTTTGTTCAGAAACGTGATAGCAGTGTACTGTAATACAATCATCTGAGTCTATTAAATGATAAACTTTGTTTAAATTAAAAGAGTGGAACATAGAATGAAAATGTGAATAAGAGAACTGGTTAATATGTGCGAATGGTATTTGAATGCATTTTATGGGATTGGATTGTGAATGAGCGTTTCAAGGAGGAACGTCTCCATGATTGAATATGAGAAGTAGTGTAGTATGACCGTGGTAAAGCTGCTGATGGCTGTTTATCCTGATATTCCGTGAGTGCTCATCCTCATGTAGAGGGGAGTAGGTCATGTGTGGGAATGGCAGGAGGCCCTAGTCCTATTGAGTACTTTGGACTGATAGGGTTAACCTCGGGTGGCAGCTGATGGATGTTTCCAGTTACCACACCACCTGGGTGCAAAAACGCCTGTAGATACATGGCTTCATACAGTCCGGACAGTTGTCATTTATGAGAATTTGGATGAGTTATATTATGCTTTGTGTATGTACTGTTATTGATTTGTACGATTGATCTTATATGTTAAAGTTTATGTTGGTGTTATGAATTAAATTACCTAAGCTTACCCTTGCAATTTCCTTGTGTTGTCTCCTGTTCTGTATGTCCGTCTTGTCAATGCAATGATCATCCGTTGTGGATGTGAGCAGATGGTGAGGCTCCTCTGGAAACAATGCTGGAAGAAGAAAATTTGGAGGATGCAAACTTAGTAGAAGTTGAAGTTAAAGCTGAGCAGTAGAGTGCTCGTTCCGTAGTAGCTGATAGGTTTTCTGTACTGTATTTTGGAAGTTTTGTATGTAGTTTTGCAGTACTGTTCACCCAGAATTTGTTATAGTTTTGATAGATCCTGAATGCTGTAATTATAGTACGTTCAGTTTTAAATTTTGAGAGCAGCTGTTGTAAATATTAAGACTGCACTGTAATTTCTGTAAATGTGATTAGTTCTGATTAATGGTAATTACTATTTATTGGGATGTTACAGTCACATACACAACACACAGCACAACACAATCGAAGGTGATGGATGAATCCATCTCAAGATGTAAACCAATAGAAAAAACAAAAAAAACACTTTTGTCTTAAACACAGAACACACAACACAGAGGCATCACATCACTTCAGCATACTACTATAAGGGCATGCGTAGATGTTCGGTATTTCTTCCAATGAGGTGTGCAAAATGGATTTGTCACCGCAATTCCGGGCTTATCTTTCAATTTCTCTTTCTTTTTTCTTTTAGCACGGAAACACTGACCATTTTCTTTCTTTTTAATATACTGAGACAGAGCACACAAAAAAAGAAATTGAAATTCCCACAATAAAAATAGGTTTAAAAATAGGATGGTCACTTCTCGCCTTCAAAATTTGCCAAATTGTTTGATCCTGAAGCTGGGACAAGGTTTGTTCTTTCAGTACATCCTTCATATATCCATTCCTGGACGAGAAGGAGAAGGCGTGGCGGTTGAGGAGGTTGATGTAGAGGGCATAGGCGGTTAAACCCGTCATCCCTAATTTCTCATACTTCCCTTCGGTGTGCAAGTTCAACCTGTCATCCTCGCCCTGCGACGAAGACACTTCCCTAAAGTCCCTCAAAAACCTGTGAATAGCATCGTTCACGTCTTCCACCCTTATGTTAGTGCCCCACACAAAGGTGGGCCTGGCGTCGTCCATGTCGTAGCCATCGCCGCCGTCAGACGAGGCCGCCGCGTCATATGTTGTGGATGTAGGTGTGACGGGAACGCGCCCACCTCCGCCGACGCCTTAGCGGGAGCGCGGCGCGGTTGGGGTGGCTTCGGAGGAGGCGAATCGAGATCAGCGCTCCGACGGAGTGGCGAATGCGGAGGGAGTGGAGGAGCGGCGGCGGCGGCGCCTACTTCCCGGAGAAGAGAAGGTGTTGCTGATGGGGCTGGAAAGGGAGTCGTCGGGGGAAGAAGGACCTATCAGAAAGGAGGTTTGAATAAATTAACAAATCAGAAAATTCGGAAAATGAAAACCGAAAGAAGAGACAGAGAGAGGAGCGGCACGAACCGTTGTTGAAATTCGGAGAAGAATCGGAAGCCATAGATTTGGTTGTCGGAGAAAATCAGATACAGAAGCAAGAGTGAGTGATATAGAAAGGGCGGTAACTCACCCGTCATCCTCACCCTTCATACATCCTTCATATATCCTTCATAGAGGTCGATGTATTCAGGTCAGACTCTGCCACCTGCAAATAAAATGATACGTGAGCATGTCTCCTGTTTAAAAAATTAACGCCGTTCATTGTATTTAAAAGAAAAGATATTATTATTTAATTATGTTAAATTAGGGATTCAATTGATCATTTCTAAAATTAAAAGATTCAATTAAAACGAACCCGTAAATACAGGAACTTCCGAACCTATTAAAAAAAAATATTAGCTGCACTGAACCGTTTCGGCCTACATGGAAAGATTCATTTTAATATTGGTAAAAGAAAAGAAAATAGAAGATCATAGGAAAAGGAAAGATTCATTTTAATATTGGTAAAAGAAAAGAAAATAGAAGATCATAGGAAAAGGATTTGTGGCTGTATTTGTGACATCCCAATTATATACGTCATGCATATATAATAAAGACCTCATCATGCATAATATACCACGAGCCTCCCAAACTCTTCCCTCTTCCCCTCTTCTTCTCTTTCCTTTTCTTGTTTTCTTTTGGTTTTGTTTTCAAAGGGGAAGCAACGTTCACTGCCCCTTTGTGGCAGCGCACGTCCCTTCCTCCCCGTTCTCTTTTTATTTTTATTTTTTTTCTTTTAAATTATGATTCCTTACATTCTCCCCAACAACAAAAATTTTCGTCCTCGAAAATTAAGTCTCCCGGAACAAGTCGAAAAATTTTCTCTTTGTTCAAACCATCTGTTAACATAACCTTACCTCTAGATTGCCACTATAACTCAAAACCACAGCTCAAATAGTCTCCTTCGCCCATTGACCCACTCTTCCCATTCCAAAGCCATTAATACTTTTCACTTTAAAGTTGATCCTGTAGCTTGCAACCGAAGGCTCACTTATCTTCCTTGCCTGATACATGTTTCTTTCACACCTAAACTTACTTCTGACTCCTGAAGATTACTAAACACTCCTAACTCATGCTCATAAGACAACACCAATATTGTTTCAAAGAATTCGTCCCTCACAAACTACTAATCCACAATTTTGAAAGCTCTTCATGCATACCTATTTCTGACAATAACATGCTCAGCATCATCTGCTGCGCTACTCTGCTCCTCATACTTCCTTACTAACCAATTTACTTAAAATGACACTTCCTTCATGACAACTGTAACCAGCAAAAGATCACCCTCGAAGAACCTTTCTCAGGACTTTTATGGCCTTACCAAAACTCTGAGAACTCTCCCTTTGCATAATAGCCTTGTCATTCCATTTCCTCAACACTGCTTTCTACTCCACAAAACGACCATGCCTGAAATCACTCCTGATTGTCAAGACTTATACTAGACTATGCCAACATGTCCTCTATTTCTCTTCTGCGATTCCTCAACCTTGTAGTTCTCCTTATGATTATATTGAGTCTAAATATTATTGCTCTAACTCAACCTCCATCTTCCTCTTACACTACACGACTTAAACAGGAACCACCCAAAAATTTCGGACGCAGATGTTGCCTAAGACCCCACTCCAAAGTGAATTCCACTTCTTCAAGTCATAAAATCCCATACTTGTTGCAGAAAACCAATCAAAACCCTTCCCTTGAATCACACCTCAAACTTACGAAAGAACAACATCATCTCTTCTTCATTTACAATTTGCAGACATCTTGAATTCTCATAATAACACTTGCTTCGATCTTTCGCTCAACTACACTTGATGCACCACCTTCGTTCTCCTTCCTTGTCAAGGAAGCACTCCATATAAACTTCAAACTTGAGCTCTTAGATTAACTCCACAAACGCCACATCACTCATACTTCTTCTTGTACTCATCCCGTCCAAATTAACTTAAAACCTTCTTCTTCAAGGATTGTCCTCTTCAACTCGGAGTCGTCAAAATATAAACCCTATCTTTAATCCTCTAAACCTCAAGATAATCTTAACCAATAATACCAATCCTCTGACCTTATCTGAACTTACTAACTTACTGCCTTCTGCATTCCATCATTCAATATCCACTTCTCTCTTGATCAAACTCAGTCGAACACTAAACATCACCATAAAACCATACCCAAAGAAAATTAACTTTATCACAACATACAACTTCATAACTCTAAACATCTCAACCAACCCAAACTTCTCTGATCATTCTCGATACCCTCTTTAGCAACTTATACTACAACCACCCTTTATCATCTGTTCTAAAACCTTTCTTCTCCTTAACATATAGTTGAGCCAACTTTGTCGTAGACATTCTCAAATCAATTGCTAATAAGTGAGCACTCTTGGTTAATCGGTCCACTATTACCCATATTGCGTCATGTTTTCGAATAGTGCGTGGCAAATGGTAACGAAGTCCATCGCGATGCTATCCCATTTCCACTCGGGAATCTCTAACGGTTGCAACAAACCTCCAGGTCTTTGATGTTCCACTTTTGCCTTTTGACAAGTCAAGCAAGAAGCCACAAACTGTGCCACGTCCCTCTGCATACCCGACCACCAGAAGGACTTCTTGAGATCTTGATACATCTTTGTCATGCCTGGATGCATGCTAAAACGGCTTTTGTGACCCTCCTCAAGGGTTAACCTCTTCATTTCTGAATTGCTAGGGATACATACTCTGCCTTTGAACCTTAAGATATTATCAGTCCCCAATGCAAAATCTTTTCCTTGTTCCGTCCCAATCAAACTGGATGACGTTTGGAGCTCAACATCCTTCGACTGCTCTTCTTTAATACGCTTCAATAAGTCATTGGACACCACCAAATTACTGCATCTGATGCTGTCAGCTTCAAATTCTACCTGCAACCTCAAATCTCTGAAGCTTTTTACTAACTCAAGCTCTCTGATCATCAATGAGGAAATATGTACTGCCTTTCTTCTCAATGCATCCGCCACTACATTGGCTTTCCCGGGATGGTATAAAAGATCAAAGTCATAATCCTTAAGGAACTCCATCCATCTCCTTTGCCTCATGTTAAGCTCTTTCTGATCAAAGAGATATCTCAGGCCCTTATGATCACTAAACACCTGAAATTGCGCACCATACAGGTAGTGTCTCCAAATCTTCAAAGCAAAAACTACAGCTGCCAACTCCAAGTCATGAGTGGGGTAATTCTTCTCATGAACCTTGAGTTGTCTTGATGCATACGCTACTACCTTCTTCTCCTGCATCAGTACACACCCTAATCCCTGATGAGAGGCATCACAGAAAACCTCAAAAAGTTTACTCGTGTCAGGGATAACCAAAACTGGTGCACTAGTCAATCTTTTCTTTTGCCCTTGGAAGCTAGTCTCACAACGGTCTGTCCAAACAAAAGGTTGATCCTTCCTAGTCAGTTGTGTCAACGGCGCCACAATCCGTGAAAAGCTTTCAATAAAACGCCGATAGTAGCCCGCTAGACCCACAAAGCTCCTGACTTCTGTAACAGTCTTAGGTCTCTCCCACTGAAGTACTGCTTGCACCTTAGTGGGATCAACAACAATTCCTCCAGCTGAAATCACATGCCCAAGAAAAGGAACTTCTTTCATCCAAAACTCACACTTGGACAGCTTGACATACAATCTTCTTTCTCTCAGCACTTCAAGTACTGCCCTAAGGTGATCTTCATGTTCTTCCCGAGTTTTAGAATAGACAAGTATGTCATCTATAAACACCACCACAAACTTGTCCAAGAAGGGTCTAAAAATTCGATTCATATAGTCCATGAAGATGGCTGGAGCATTAGTCACACCAAAAGGCATAACTACATACTCATAGTGGCCATACCTGGACCTGAATGCCGTCTTCTGCACATCATCGGCTTTCACTAAAATTTGATGGTAACCCGACCTCAAATCAATCTTGGAGAATACCGTAGCTCCGTGCAATTGATCTATCAGATCATCGATCCTCGGCAATGGATACTTGTTCTTGATCGTCAACTTATTCAGCTGTCGATAGTCAACGCACAACCTTGAGCTACTATCCTTCTTCTTTACTAGCAACACTGGCGCACCCCACGGCGAAGCACTTGGCCGGATAAACTGTTTCTCTAACAATTCTTCAATCTGCTTCTTCAACTCAGCCAGCTCAGCTGGAGCCATCCGATAAGGAGCCATGGATACTGGTCCTGCTCCAGCGACCAGATCAATAGAGAACTCCACTTCTCGCGGAGGAGGTAAACCAGGAACTTCTCCTGGGAAAACATCCATGAAGTCATTCACAACCAGAAGGTCTACACTCTGGTTCTCAAGAGCTGAAAAGTTTACATTGGGAGTCCCATCCTTATGGAACATGATTAGGAAACAACTGGCACCCTCATTACTCTTATTAAGACGTTTTCTGTTCTTAAAACTTCTAGTTAGATATACACCTTACTATATAGATTCGGGGGAAATGGTAAGTCATACCATTTACACTCAATTCTTCACAGAGAAGACATGGCAAACCCACAACACAAAGGTCATCCTAAGGACGAACTGCTCTGATACCATAAATGTGACATCCCAGTTATATACGTCATGCATATATAATAAAGACCTCATCATGCATAATATAGGAAAGCAGTCAAGAGTTAAATAAGGAATACAGTCATCCTCAGAATAGTGCGGAATTGACAACTGGAGTATTAGGATTCCTCTATGGGAATTACGGAGAATTTAAAACTTAAAATACACAAAACATCATTCCAAATAAAACGAGTTTACGAAATAAAAACTAGACATCTAAGCTGCAGCACTGCCGTCTCCATCAAGAGCTGCTCCCAAAGTTTCCTCCTCAACATCTGCTCCCATCCAAGTGGATGATCATCGCCAAAGAAACATACCCAAACAGCACATAACACAAACAATGCAAGGGTGAGCTAGATATAAAAAGCATGTTATACATACAACACAGTTAATTTATGCAATCATTCGAACAATTAAAGCATACTCATTGATCCATATTTCACACACTCCCATGACATGTAAACATTCATCCAAACATGGTAAACTGACATCACAAGACCTTTTACTTTAAACCCCGACTTGTTGCTTTATTGACCGACTCGTCCGGACTAGAATGATTACCGCTATGGCGGGTCTTGCACTCGTGGTGGCTTTATGAAATTGGGCACTCCCGCCCTGGCACTACCGCCTGGTGAAACTTGGGCACTCCTGCCCTGGCACTACCGCCTGGTGAAACTTTAGGCACTACCGCCTGGTGGAACTTTAGGCACTACCGCCTGATGGAACTTTAGGCACTACCGCCTGATGAAACTTTAGGCACTACCGCCTGGTGGAACTTTAGGCACTACCGCCTGATGGAACTTTAGGCACTACCGCCTGATGGAACTTTAGGCACTACCGCCTGATGGAACTTTAGGCACTACCGCCTGATGGAACTTTGGGCACTCCCGCCCGGCCACAATCACGAGGTTAATCCGTTATTACTCACCTTGGATCATATGGAAGCATCCAAGACTAGGACCTCCTGCTACTCCTCACCACATGTTCAATCCTCTCTACATGAGAAGAAGGACCATTGGAGATTCAGGATGACCCCCAAAACTGAGCTACCATGTAATTATTCTATACAACCCCAAAACACCACCATATATCCTCTCCTTGAGGATCATGGAATTACGTCCATGAATTATACTGTTACGTTAAACCTTATCCCAAGTTATGAATGACCAGCTACCTCCACGATATCACATTAAATCCAACGTATTTCATACATTCACATAAATCCCATCACAGTATATATTTTCCAAACATTTTGCACATAATTCAATTCAAGAGAAATGAACTTGAAACCCATTATTTTCATAACACTATTTGAACGAACGTTATCTGCCGAACGGTACTGAACGAACGCTATTTACCAACAGGCCGAACGCTATTTCACCGAACACACTTTTAGGCCGAACGCTGATATTGATACTTAGGACGAACGCTATTACAAGCAGGCCGAACGCTATTTAACCGATCACACCATAAGGCCGAACGCTGAGATTGATACTCAGGACGAACGCTATTAGATTCAAATAGGCCGAACGCTAAAATTGATTGAACACTATTCACCGAACACAAATGCCGAACGCTACCATGCTAGTTGGACGAACGCTATGAGATTTAACACAGTTTGGACGAACGCTAGAACCGAACGCTAAATACAACTAGGCCGAACGTCATATTGGATTCAACACTATGTGGCCGAACGTTGATTCCTGAATACTATAAGAACGGACGTTATCAGATCCTAGGCCGAACGCTCATAATGACAGCAACACCAAGGCCGAACGCTCACATCACAACCATACCAATGCCGAACGACAAAGATTCAAACTTAGAATACTAAAAAGGACGAACGCTCACAAAACAAAGGACGAACGCTCACAAAACTATCTTGGATGAACGCTGCTTATGGAGAATTCTATCTGAACATAACGTCATCAAAACCGAACGTTCGTTATGAACGATCACTAACTTAAAATAATTATATCCAGATCGAACGATCGCTTCCTGAACTACCAAGATAAGAACGAACGTCTAAAATTACTTATTCACCAAAACGAACGAACGCCATTTCCAAGTAAATGGCCGAACACCATTTGACCGAACGTCACTAAATAAACTGGACGAACGTTATCTCCAAATATCAGGCCGAACGTTCAAAATCTGACTTAAACCAGTACCTATCGTTCAACATCAGGACGGACACCATTTGGAGGACGAACGCCTGTGATCACTATTTCAACACGGCGGACGTTTTAAGATTCAAGAATTAAGCCGAACGCTACAGTTACCAATTTACTAACGAACGCTCAAGATTGAAACCTATGCATACCAATTTAACAACGAACGCTCAAAGCCCATTGTACGAACGTTCTAAAATCACTTTACTCAATTCAGACCGAATGCTAAAATAATCAAGGCCGAACGCTATACTTACAACCTATGGACGTTCGTCTTGAGACCAAGGCCGAACGTTCAAGAACGTCCCACTAAAATACTAAGTTTAGGACGAACGCTCACGACCACCGAATAATTTGGACGAACGACCAATTTCACTTGAACGAACGTTCAGCCATTTTGGACGAACGTCCAATTTGAAATCAAATTGGACGAACGGCGTTTCTGCAGAATTTCTGCAGATTTTCCAGAAAACCCAGAAACCAAGAACAACCCCAAATTTTTCATCCCCAACTTCCCAGATTTGCGTTAAACATAGTATATATCAACAATCAAACAAAAGATCTAGCTCCCCTTACCTCTTGAAGACTTCCTTGAATCACTTCCAGAGAGTTTGATTTCCTTCAAACTCAAAAAGTTCTCCTCCTCTTCTTTTCCCCAACTTGCAGAACCAAACCTTGCTTGCAGCTTCAACTTCACCTCTCTCAGAAACTTGGCAGCAATGATTTCACTCCCTAAGTGCAGACCCATACCCCTTTTTATCTCCCACGAGCCTCCCAAACTCTTCCCTCTTCCCCTCTTCTTCTCTTTCCTTTTCTTGTTTTCTTTTGGTTTTGTTTTCAAAGGGGAAGCAACGTTCACTGCCCCTTTGTGGCAGCGCACGTCCCTTCCTCCCCGTTCTCTTTTTTTTTTTTTTTTTCTTTTTTTTTTTAATTATGATTCCTTACAGTATTCAGCCTTTTGGTTTAAAATGTGAACTTTTAAAATAAAAAAAGTGATGATTAAAACGAAGTTAAAATAGTTTTAAATCAACCGTTCGTTCCTCTTACTGCTGGACAACCGTTCGTTCCACACTGGACGACCGTTCGTTCGGTGGTCGAGCGCTCGTTCGCTGCTGGACGAGCGCTCGTTCGCTGCTGGACGAGCGCTCGTTCGTCATCTCAGCATTCACTCATCAATTTTTTTAACGCCGTCCAGCCAAATTAACGGAAAGGATCGATTTGTTGCAATTTTCATAAAATTGGGACCCAATTGAGATTTTCAGAAAGAAAGGGACGAAATTGAGATTCCATGCGAAAATAGGGACCAAGTGAATGATTAAACCTTTTTAATATTAAAAAAATTATTTTCGTACATTCTGATTTAAGGATTGAAAGTTATATTTTGTTTTACAAATTTATTGAAAGAATAATTACAAAACAAAGATTTTATATTACTTCAATAACCATAACATTGTTGATGCAATCAATAACCAACATATTTTAAATTATAATGCTGAATTTGGTTCTAGGTAAAATGTTTGGTGGATTACATTATAAACAACGACAAGGCCATTTTCTTTCCTGGCCTAACCTCAATAGTCCAAAAACATTAATGAGTTGCGATAACTAGTCTTCAAATACATCACAGAAAAAGTTAACCTGAAAGTTAATGATCAAGAGAATTTTAGGATTATTTCTATGGTAAAGGAAAGTATTTTGGTGGTTGAGTTTGTTTTCAACTAATACCAGACTTCATTAAAAAATATATTATAATACTAACTGTAACGTCCCAAAAATATACATCATGCATATATAATAAAGAGTCATCATACATAATATAAGAAAGCAGTCAAGAGTAATTTAAGGATTACAGTCATCCTTAGAATAGTGCGGAATTGACAAGAGTATTTAGAATTTCTCCATGAAAATCACAGAGAATTTAAAACTTAAAATACACACGAGTTATTCCAAACATTAAGAATTATGAAATAAGACTAGCTAATCTAGGCTGCAGCACTGCCGTCTTCATCAAGAGTTGCTTCCAAAGTATTCTCCTCGCCATCCGCTCCCATCCAAGTGGATGATCATCGCCAAAGAAACATTCCCAAACAACACACAACACAAACAATGCAAGGGTGAGCTAGATATAAAAAAACATGTTATACAATCCAACATGATATGCAAAAGTCACTCATACATGGTAAACTAACATCACAAGACTTGTTACATTAAACCCCGACTTGTTACTTTATAGACCGACTCGTCTGGACCAGAATGATTACCGAGCTATGGCGGGTTATGCACTCGTGGTGGCCTCTACTGCTTTGCAAAGCCATTGCCAATGGGTTCCACCCTACCACCCTCACGAGGTTAGTCCGTTTCGCGCCCTGGAGCATACTGGAAGTGTGACATCCCAAAAATACAGCATAAACCATAAAATCAGAAAATCACATTTAATAATATTTCAATACAGTTTTCCAACTAAAAACAAAACAACGCTCAAGGACGAACGTCCTTGAGTACAGTCTTACAATAATAACAAAACAGACGCGCAAAGCCGCACGTCTTCAGAGTTACAAATGAAAAAGCCGAACGTACACGAAACTTGACCGAACGATTTACACGGCACAAATACCGAACGGTCTATCAGAATAAAATAACAAGACAAGATGGTCGAACGACCACTCTAATACAGGCTACATAACTGGCCGAGCGCCTCACTGCTCGGTCTTCACTTCGACATCAACCAGGTTCTCTTCATTCAGCGCCTCTTCCAATCGCTCGTCTCCCTCTGCTCACATCCACACGGATGATCATTGCAATGACAAGACGGACGTACAAGGACAATAGACAACACAAGGAAACGAAAGGGTAAGCTTACTTAATTTAACTCATGCATCAGTCATACAATTCATTACATAATTCATCACATATCAAGGCATTATAACGCATGCACAAAATAAGACTCGACACGACTGACCGTCCGGACTGTATGAAATCTGCGTAGTTACAGGCGTTCACGCACCCGGGTGGTGTGGTAACTGGCATTCTCATCAGCTGCCACCCGAGGTTAGTCCATTCCGTCCAAATTACTGTTATGTGACGGGGACCTCCTGCCATTCCCACGCATGGCATACCCCCTCTATGTGAGGACGAGTAGTCACGGAATATCAGGATCGAACAGCCAGCATTAACTTCCCACAGTCATACATTTACAAATTCTCAAATTCTCAATCAGGACGTTCAATATAAGATTAGGACGAACGTTTAGTTTAATATATGGACGAACGCTCGGTATAAGACCGAACGTTAATAGCTCATATTGGTAGAACTTGAAAAATAAACTAAGATACTTTTAAAGAAGTATTTACGAACGGTTAAGATAAACAGTTGCATATACACAGACAATTACAAAGAGACAGAAGTTTATCAAAAACATTAGCTTCAACAGTACTTGACCGAACGCTCAAATAGAACATTTTAGAGTGAGGACGCTCGTCCTCAACCACAAATTTACCCAAATGACCGAATCAACATTTCAAACATATTACTACGGAAAACCGAACGGTCAAGGAACGTCCAGTACGAACGTGAATTTCATGGGGAGTTCATTTACATTTTCAGTTCACTTCTCATCATAATTGCATAATTACGTTCGTTCTAATCACCCCAAAATCTCAGATTTCATACGACTAATATCATGCAATTTTCATACGTTTCATTTCACCAATAATAACGAACGTTCATACATTCAGAAAATCCAATATCATGCATTATATTCATACAATCAAATAACGAACGTTCACACACATACAAAAAAACCAGTTAAATTAAATAAGCTTCCCTTACCTGGAAATGACGAACGTTCACAGACGCACACAATTTCTCCTCTACGTTTCACTTTCCCACGCTCGTAAACGCTCGTTAACCAAACTACAATGAACGAGCCCTGACACCAAATCAGATCTATTCGTTCCTAAGAAAGATGACGAACGTACGAATCTCATAACTGGGTTTGCATGCATTGTAACGAACGTCAGCATGAAGGGAATGACTTACCAGCTCAGTTTTCTCCAGACGAACGTTTTCTCTGGAAGTCCTTGACGCCGTGCGTCCTTCTATGGTGCTGGAATACAGAATGGAGGAGACGAACAGTGTACACTTAGAGAGACGGTGCAGAGAGTGTAGAGAGAAGAAGGAGAGAATTCAGAAACGAAAATGGTGGAGCGTGTGGAGGGTGGAGGATTTATCAGAATCTCGGATCTGTTTTTCCACCTCGCCAGCGTACGTTCCCACTGCCAGCGCACGTTCCCACTGCCAGCCTTCTGCCAACGCACGTTCCCACTGCGTTTTTGACTAAATTTCACGTGCATGGTTGGCGTCCGTTAGCGGATGTCAGACGTTGCTGTCTCCACGTGCGTCGCTGAGGTGGCGCGCTCTCAGGCTGCCACGTTTTTTTTTTTTTTTTTTTTTTTTTTCTGAGGCTTGACATTCCCCCCAACTACAAAAATTTTCGTCCTCGAAAATTAAGACGTACTCTCAAACAGATGGGGATACAAATCCTTCATGGCATCTTCCACTTCCCATGTAGAGTAGCCCGTCTTTTCATCCCAGACGACCTTCACCAATCTGACTGGTTTCCTCTTGTAGTATTTGGTGTTGCTATCTTCAATGCGTACCGGCTGCATCTCCAACGTACGATCTTGACGAAGACGAATATCTTCTAACTCTAATATGTGAGAAGGGTCGGATACGTACTTCCGAAGTTGAGAAACGTGGAAGACTGGATGCAAGTTTGATAACTGAGGCGGCAAAGATAACTCGTATGCGACTGGTCCGATCTTCCTCAAGATCTGATAGGGTCCGATGAACTTGGGAGACAACTTCTTGGGTCGAATGGCTCTCCCCACCCCAGTAGTTGGATGTAGTCTAAGGAAGACGTGATCTCCAGCATCGAACTCCAATGGCCTTCTTCTTTTGTCAGCGTATGACTTCTGTCTGCTCCGAGATGCCTTCAGCCTTTCTTGGATCAATTTCACCTTCTCAATCGTCTGCTGAATGAGCTCTGGTCCAGTTAAGACCTTTTCTCCTTCCTGAAACCAACACAATGGCGTTCGACACTTTCTCCCATACAGAGCTTCAAAGGGAGCCATTCCTATGCTGGCTTGGAAACTGTTGTTGTAGGTGAACTCCACTAAAGGCAAGACTTCATCCCAGACGCCCATGTGATCTAGGACACACGTCCTCAATAAGTCTTCAAGTGTCTGGATGGTTCTCTCGGACTGACCGTCCGTCTGAGGATGATAGGCCGAACTCATATGGAGTTTGCTACCGAGCTCGCTTTGCAACGACTGCCAAAATCGAGAGGTAAACCTTGTGTCTCGGTCTGAAACAATGCTAGACGGAACTCCATGTAGACGAACAATTTCCTTGATGTAAAGCTTAGCCAGGTTCGTCATGGACATCTTCAGATGGACGGCTAAGAAATGAGCACTCTTCGTTAGTCGATCCACAATTACCCACACGGAATCATGATTCCTGACAGTTCGAGGTAAGTGGGTCACGAAGTCCATCGCAATGCCGTCCCACTTCCATTCCGGAATCTCTAACTGCTGAAGTAGACCGCCTGGCCTCTGATGTTCAGCCTTGGCTCGTTGACACGTTAAACACGATGCCACAAAACGTGCGACATCACTCTTCATTCCCGGCCACCAGAAAGATTTCCTGAGGTCTTGATACATCTTAGTCATACCAGGGTGTATGCTAAGACGACTGTGGTGTCCTTCCTCAAGAATCATCCTTTTCAACTCACCATCATTCTGAATGCACGTCCTACCCATGTATCGTAGACAACCGTCTGTTCCCGTGTTGAACTCCTTGGCCTGATCTGTACCGAGTGCGTTCAAGATCTTCACCAACTCTTCGTCTTCTCGCTGCTTCATTCTGATCCGGTCAAATACGTCACTGGAGATTCTAAGAGTACATCATTTAATAACATTCGGTTCCAAGTCGAACTGTAACCTTAGATCTCTAAAACTTTCTACCAAACTCAATTCTCGGACCATCATGGACGAGACGTGAACTACCTTTCTGCTTAAAGCGTCCGCTACAACGTTTGCTTTTCCTGGATGATAGAGTAGTTCAAAGTCATAGTCCTTCAAGAAATCTAGCCAACGTCTCTGTCTCATATTTAATTCCTTTTGATCAAAGAGGTACTTGAGACTCTTATGATCACTGAACACTTGGAAAGTTGATCCATACAAGTAGTGCCTCCAAATCTTCAAAGCAAAGACGACCGCTGCTAATTCCAGGTCGTGAGTTGGGTAGTTCTTCTCGTGAACCTTCAGTTGCCGAGAAGCGTAAGCAACCACCCTCTTTTCTTGCATGAGTACACAGCCCAAACCCTGATGAGACGCGTCACAATATACCACGAAGGGTTTAGCCGTGTCAGGTATGACCAGTACTGGGGCGCTTGTTAACTTATTCTTCAATTCCTGGAAACTTCTTTCACACCGATCGGTCCAAGCGAACGGTTGATCCTTTCTGGTCAGCTGAGTAAGCGGAGCTACTATTTTGGAAAATCCTTCAATGAACCGTCTATAGTATCCCGCGAGTCCCACAAAACTACGAACCTCGGTACCTGAGCGTGGACTCTCCCATTCCAGTACTGCTCTTACTTTAGCCGGATCTACTGAGATTCCTTCAGCTGAAACCACATGTCCCAAGAATGGTACTTCCTTCATCCAGAATTCACATTTAGAGAATTTGGCATATAACTCCTTTTCTCTTAGCACGCCTAGAACGATCCTCAAGTGATCCTCATGCTCTTCATAGCTTTTGGAGTAGACAAGAATGTCATCAATGAAAACGACTACGAACTTGTCTAGATACGGTCTGAAGATACGATTCATGTAGTCCATAAATATTGCGGGGGCGTTTGTCACACCGAACGGCATTACTACATACTCGTAGTGTCCGTATCGAGATCGGAAGGCTGTCTTCTGGATGTCTTCTTCCTTCACCCGAATCTGATGATATCCCGACCGTAAATCAATCTTTGAAAATATGACCGCGCCATGTAATTGATCTAGCAGGTCGTATATCCGAGGCAAAGGGTACTTGTTCTTGATAGTCAGTTTGTTTAACTGCCTATAATCAATGCAGAGACGAGAGCTACCATCCTTCTTCTTCACTAAGAGTACCGGCGCTCCCCAAGGTGATGCGCTAGGTCTGATAAACTGCTTATCCATTAACTCTTCAATCTGTTCCTTGAGTTCAGCTAACTCTGCTGGCGACATCCGATAAGGTGCAATAGAGATAGGTCCAGCATTCGACACTAAGTCGATAGTAAATTCCACCTCGCGTGGAGGAGGTAATCCAGGCACTTCATCAGGAAATACATCAGGGAATTCATCCACGACTGATCGTCCTCCATTCGATTTACTAGACGGTCGCTCATGATTCAAATCTTCAATTCGTTCGTCTGAATGCGTCATGATCAGAAAACAACTGGAACCATCCCCGATGTCTTCTTTCAATTGACCGAGCGTCACAGATAGATCCACTTCATACTCGTTTGGAAACACCAATTCCTTTGCTCCGCAATCTATGAGAATGCGATTGGCAGCCAGCCAATCCATTCCTAAGATTACTTCTAAATCTTTCAAGGGTAGACAGATGAGATTCACTTTATAATTTCGCCCCTCAACCTCTATAGGACACTTAACACATACAGTAGACGTCCTAACCTCACCAGCCGCTGGGGTTGATACTACCAAGTCGAACTGCATCTCGCGTTCGGCTAATCCCAATTTCTCAACACACGCCTTCGAAATGAAGGAGTGTGTTGCCCCCGAATCATACAACACACAAACAGGCATTCCAAACAACAAACAAGTACTGGTGACGAGCGTACCTGAGTTGGCAGCTTCGGCGCCCGTGATCGCATACACTCGACCAACAGCTTGTGCTCGTCCACCCCGATCCTGTTGCATCCTCCCGGCATTTGGCGGCCTCATTGCCGCTCGTCCGCCCATTCTACACTCACGTTCTATATGACCATTTCTTCCACAACGAGTGCAGGACTTTACTCCCAATAACTGAGGGCAAGACGACCGGTAGTGTGGTCCTCCGCATTGGAAACACTTGACATATCCGTGCTGTCCAGACTGGCCACCAACAACCATAGCCTGGGAATTAGATGGTTGTGCTGGGCCAGCATATGGCAACCTGTTCCGATTCAGATTAGGCCTGGACATGATTGGCCCTCTAGTTGGTTGTTGTTGTTTCTTCAGTCGTTCTACTTCAGCCACATTTTTCTCTAACACTTTTGCTCTCTCAACCATGGCAGGAAAAGACTTAATGCAAAGGCTGGAGATTAGTACCTTCAGATCACTTCTCAGCCCATTTTCGAACTTCCGGCACTGCCACACTTCACTGGTAGCCATGGTATTGAAACGGACCAAGTGCTTGAACCTGTTAGTGTACTCAGAAACAGACATATTGCCCTGCACCAACTGGAGAAACTCCACTTCTTTGCCGAAACGGACACTGTCCGGGAAATATTCCTCATAAAATTTTTCCTTGAACACTTCCCAGGAAATAAGGCTTTCAGCTTCTGTTAGTATCATCTTAACGCTTGTCCACCAGTGACTTGCCTCCCCAGTCAGCAGATACTCAGTATACGCTAACCTGTTGTCTTCTGGACATCGCTTGGCATTGTAGATCTGCTCCATGTCCCTTATCCACTGATCAGCTTCGTCAGGAAGGCATTTCCCATCAAACTTTGCAGGACGATGCTGCAAGAAATTTTCCAAACTCCACTCAGCCTGATGAGTAGTGTTTGAAGCAGATGCTCCTGGCGTACCCGTAGTAGCTGCAAGAATCTCCATCAGCTGCCTCTGAGTCATTTCAGAATTAGCGCGAGCAGCTTCGAGATTTTGTGAATTAGTCGCGTTTTGCTGCATCAGAACAACATTCTGCTCTTGTAGCCTTTCGATCACCGATTCCAACAATCTGGTGTTGTTGGGCACATCATGTTCATTGGTCTGTGGTGGAGGAGGAGGAAGTCTAGGTGCCATTGACTCTTTGGAACGGAGAAAAGAACAAATGTTAGTCATGTTCAAACAGTCGAAAATAACTCATTAAACGCAATTTAAGCACACAGCAAAAACACAGTGTACTCATAACCTACAGTGTCCTTAAAAGAACAAAAATGCTCTGATACCACTAATGTGACATCCCAAAAATACAGCATAAACCATAAAATCAGAAAATCACATTTAATAATATTTCAATACAGTTTTCCAACTAAAAACAAAACAACGCTCAAGGACGAACGTCCTTGAGTACAGTCTTACAATAATAACAAAACAGACGCGCAAAGCCGCACGTCTTCAGAGTTACAAATGAAAAAGCCGAACGTACACGAAACTTGACCGAACGGTTTACACGGCACAAATACCGAACGGTCTATCAGAATAAAATAACAAGACAAGATGGTCGAACGACCACTCTAATACAGGCTACATAACTGGCCGAGCGCCTCACTGCTCGGTCTTCACTTCGACATCAACCAGGTTCTCTTCATTCAGCGCCTCTTCCAATCGCTCGTCTCCCTCTGCTCACATCCACACGGATGATCATTGCAATGACAAGACGGACGTACAAGGACAATAGACAACACAAGGAAACGAAAGGGTAAGCTTACTTAATTTAACTCATGCATCAGTCATACAATTCATTACATAATTCATCACATATCAAGGCATTATAACGCATGCACAAAATAAGACTCGACACGACTGACCGTCCGGACTGTATGAAATCTGCGTAGTTACAGGCGTTCACGCACCCGGGTGGTGTGGTAACTGGCATTCTCATCAGCTGCCACCCGAGGTTAGTCCATTCCGTCCAAATTACTGTTATGTGACAGGGACCTCCTGCCATTCCCACGCATGGCATACCCCCTCTATGTGAGGACGAGTAGTCACGGAATATTAGGATCGAACAGCCAGCATTAACTTCCCACAGTCATACATTTACAAATTCTCAAATTCTCAATCAGGACGTTCAATATAACATTAGGACGAACGTTTAGTTTAATATATGGACGAACGCTCGGTATAAGACCGAACGTTAATAGCTCATATTGGTAGAACTTGAAAAATAAACTAAGATACTTTTAAAGAAGTATTTACGAACGGTTAAGATAAACAGTTGCATATACACAGACAATTACAAAGAGACAGAAGTTTATCAAAAACATTAGCTTCAACAGTACTTGACCGAACGCTCAAATAGAACATTTTAGAGCGAGGACGCTCGTCCTCAACCACAAATTTACCCAAATGACCGAATCAACATTTCAAACATATTACTACGGAAAACCGAACGGTCAAGGAACGTCCAGTACGAACGTGAATTTCATGGGGAGTTCATTTACATTTTCAGTTCACTTCTCATCATAATTGCATAATTACGTTCGTTCTAATCACCCCAAAATCTCAGATTTCATACGACTAATATCATGCAATTTTCATACGTTTCATTTCACCAATAATAACGAACGTTCATACATTCAGAAAATCCAATATCATGCATTATATTCATACAATCAAATAACGAACGTTCACACACATCCAAAAAATACAATGTTAAGAACGATCGCTCAAACTCACTAATATTATAAGGCCGATCGTTAAAGATTTCAAATTATAATATCCAATTATGGCCGAACGCTCACAATCACAAATATCCATGAACGAACGCTTATGATCCAAACTAAGGAATCCAAATTAAAATCGAACGCTCAGAAGCGAGAATACCTTATCAAAACCGAACGTTCAACAGAATAAGACCGAACGCTCAAAATTCCAAAACTTAAAACTATCAAGCCAAGACCGAACGCTCACAATTAGAATCAAGTAAAGACCGAACGCTCACAATCAGAATTAAACCAAAACCGAACGCTCACAATGAGAATTAAACTATGACTGAACGGTCAAAATCCAATCCTAAGAATACCAACTAACGGCCGAACGCTCACAATCACAATTAACCAAGGCCGAACGCTGACTAATACACCGAAACCGAACGTTTAGAGATCCAGACTTAATAGTATCAACTTAAGGTCGAACGATCAAGATTAAACTTAAGAATCCATTAAGGACGAACGACTGCAATTTCTATTACCATATACCGAACGCTCAAGATTACTTAAATATCAATTTAGGGACGAACGCCTAAAATTACTAATTCCTGTATACAGTTGGGACGAACGTCGAATATATCACTGCAAACGAACGAACGCTCGTTAACACAAAACCGAACGCTCATGCTATTTTGGCCGACCACTAATTTGTCGAGCCATTTGGACGAACGTCCAATTTGGCTCACCAAATTGGACGAACGCGCGATCTGCAGAATTCTGCAGAATCGCACCAGATTTCCGGAGAGAAACCAGAAACCCCATTTTCATCCCCTTCTTCCCAGATTTGCTTCAACAACAATATTCTACCATCACTCATACAGATTCATACACAACAAAGTCACTCTAAGTACGAAATTTGTTCATCAACGACACTATATTATAGATTTCAGTACACACATACATGGTTCATAAAATCCAGAAAAAAGGATCTAGCTCCCCTTACCTCTTGAAGACCTCCTTGAATCTTGAATCTCTCTCCCAAGGTCTCCTTGAAATTCCAGAGCTCTCCTCTCACTCTTCAGATTTTTGCAGCAAAACTCCAATTCTTCTTTTCCCGAAATTGCAGCAAGCCTCTCCCTTCTCCAGATGTAGCATCCAACCCCTTCAATCCACGATTTCTACCTTTAAGAAGGAAGAAATGGTGCTCCCCATAGCCACTCCTCAGTGCTATGCCCACCAACAAAGGAGATGATGATGTCTTTGGTGGCTGGAGCACTTTCAAAGTGGGAAGACCCCACCATCCACCAGCTGCTGTTGCCACTTGAAGCGCCCCCCACCACTACACGAACGTGCAGCCAGCCGCCCACTTCCATCGTGCAGCCGCCCCCTTCCACTTCCAGGAACGTGCCTCCCTTCCCCACCACTTCTCTGTTAGGTAGCCGCCCCTCCCACTTTCAAAAGAAAGTGGGACGTGCGGTCTTTACATTCTCCCCAACAACAAAAATTTTCGTCCTCGAAAATTAGGCTTTATCAGAACAAGTGTGGGTAGGTTTCTCTCATCTCGTCCTCTAACTCCCAGGTAGAGTCGCCCGTTCCACTGTTCCAGATAACTTTGACAAGTCTGACAGTTCTTCCTCTAAGTTGTTTGTTTTGACTCTCCTCAATCTTTATTGGTTGCACTTCAATTGACAAATCTTCTCTGACTTGCACATCGTCAACTTCAAGCACATGAGAAGGATCAGACATGTATTTTCTCAGTTGAGATACATGGAACACTGGATGCAAGTTTGCCAACCGAGGTGGCATGGTTATCTCATAAGCTACGGGTCCTACACGTCGTAGAATCTGGTAAGGACCAAGATATCTAGGAGATAGTTTCCTAGCACGAATGGCTCTTCCTACACCGGTAGTAGGAGTCACTCGTAGGAACACATGATCCCCAACTGCAAATTCTAACGGCTTGCGCCTCCGATCAGCATAGGACTTCTGTCTATTCTGAGACGCCCGCATCCTTTCTTGTATAAGCTTCACCTTCTCTGTAGTCTGCTGAACTATTTCTGGTCCCGTCAAAACTGCTTCTCCATCCTGAAACCAACAAAGAGGTGTTCTACAGCGCCTCCCATACAACGCTTCAAACGGTGCCATGCCGATACTAGTCTGATAGCTGTTGTTGTAAGTGAACTCAACTAGTGGCAATATCTCATCCCATACCCCTAGGTGATCCAAAATGCAAGTCCGCAACAAATCTTCAAGCGATTGGATTGTCCGCTCAGACTGTCCATCCGTTTGGGGATGATAAGCCGAGCTCATCTGAAGTCTGCTTCCCATCTCACTCTGAAGAGTTTGCCAAAACCTGGATGTGAACCTTGGGTCTCTATCTGATACAATACTCGAAGGTACCCCATGTAACCTCACTATTTCCTTAACATACAGTTGTGCCAACTTCGCCATAGACATCCTCAAATCGATTGCCAAGAAGTGGGCACTCTTGGTCAATCGGTCCACTATTACCCATATTGCATCATGTCTTCGAACAGTGCGTGGCAAATGGGTAACAAAGTCCATAGCGATGCTATCCCATTTCCATTCTGGAATTTCCAATGGCTGCAACAAACCTCCTGGTCTCTGATGCTCTATTTTAGCTTTCTGACAAGTTAAACAAGAGACAACAAACTGAGCTACATCTCTTTTCATACCGGACCACCAAAAAGACTCCTTGAGGTCTTGATACATTTTAGTCATGCCAGGATGCATGCTAAAACGGCTTTTATGACCTTCCTCAAGGATTAACCTCTTCATTTCTGAATTGCTAGGGATACAGACTCTGCCTTTGAACCTCAAGATACCATCAGCCCCCAAGGCAAAATCCTTTCCCTGCTCAGTCCCAATCAAACTGGATGACGTTTGGAGCTCAACATCCTTCGACTGCTCTTCTTTAACACGCTTCAACAAGTCATTGGACACCACCAAATTACTGCATCTGATGCTGTCAGCTTCAAATTCTACCTGCAACCTCAAATCTCTGAAGCTTTCTACCAACTCTAACTCTCTGACCATTAAGGCTGAAATATGCACTGACTTCCTGCTCAATGCATCTGCCACCACATTAGCCTTCCCAGGGTGATAAAGGAGATCAAATTCAAAATCTTTAAGAAACTCCATCCATCGCCTTTGCCTCATATTAAGCTCCTTCTGATCAAAGAGGTATTTCAGGCTCTTATGATCACTGAACACCTGAAATTGCGCGCCATACAGATAGTGTCTCCAAATCTTCAAAGCAAATACCACAGGTGCCAACTCCAAGTCATGAGTGGGATAATTCTTCTCATGAACCTTGAGTTGTCTTGATGCATATGCCACTACCTTCTTCTCCTGCATCAGTACGCACCCTAATCCCTGATGAGAGGCATCACAAAAAACCTCAAAAGGTTTATCTGTGTCAGGGATAACCAAAACTGGTGCACTAGTCAATCTGTTCTTTAGCTCTTGGAAGCTAGTCTCACAATAGTCTGTCCAAACAAAAGGTTGATCCTTCCTAGTCAGTTTTGTTAAAGGCGCCACAATCCGGGAAAAGCTCTCAATAAAACGACGATAGTAGCCCGCTAGACCCACAAAGCTCCTGATTTCTGTAACAGTCTTAGGTCTCTCCCACTGAAGTACTGCTTGCACCTTAGCGGGATCGACAGCAATTCCTCCAGCTGAAATCACATGCCCAAGAAAAGGAACCTCTTCCATCCAAAACTCACACTTGGATAGCTTGGCATACAATCTTCTTTCCCTCAGCACTTCAAGCACTGCCCTAAGGTGATCTTCATGTTCTTCCCGAGTTTTAGAATAGACAAGTGTCGCAACCGGAATCGCGACGGGACAACGATCCGAAAAAGAAAACGCAGGGGTTTGAAAAAAAGATTTTTTGGGAGTCGCCACCATAGTTTATTCTGGAAAACTACGGAAAAACCATAAAATGATAAGGCATAAGAGGACGCTCGTCCAACGAAGCGAACGCTCGTCCATAACCGCTCGTCCACAAATCACATACACAGTCAGAAAAAACGTTAGATTTATAACGGCGTTAAGTGGGTAGGATTCAATTGATACAAATTTCAAAACATAGGTATCAAATGCCTACATTTTTAAAACCGGGTACTAAACAGCAAATTACCTCGGAACATGGGGACTAAGTAGGTAATTAAGCCTTAAATTTAAAATAATGTTAGAATCTTGAGTTTACCCTAAACCCATAAAAACGTATGAATACATTCTTATTAGCAGTAATATAAGTAAATAAAAATAGACTAAAGTTGGTAATATATACCATACATCACTTAAGACAAATACATTACTATACCATATAAATGTACAAAATACAATATAGCAACAATGTAAAAGCATTTTAAATTTAAAATAATGTTAGAATCTTGAGTTTACCCTAAACCCATAAAAACGTATGAATACATTCTTATTAGCAGTAATATAAGTAAATAAAAATAGACTAAAGTTGGTAATATATACCATACATCACTTAAGACAAATAGATTACTATACCATATAAATGTACAAAATACAATATAGCAACAATGTAAAAGCATTTTAAATTTAAAATAATGTTAGAATCTTGAGTTTACAATATATCCTGTAAATAATATTTTCTCCAAGCACTAAACATTCAATGACTTGAGACACATGATGACCAAAGACTCGTGTTTAGAAAGTCCAGACGAGAGACAGATCAAACATGTGCAAGTTCAAACTTATGAGAAAACTAATGGGTCATAAGAAAGATGGAAAGAAGGGTACAAGCAAGAGGAAAGGGAAATTGGCACTCGAATAAAGGAAAGAGAGTGAAGATAGTTCAGAGTTCTCAAGTAGAGGAGGAGGAGGAGGAAATGGTAAAAGTCAAGGAAAGACACTTTTAATAAGAAAAAAAAATACACTGTTACAACTGTGTCGGGCCATTTTGCTTCTGAGTGTTGGCATGCAAAAGGGAAATAGACCAAAAACAAATGTGGCTCGAGATTCTGATTAGGATCCAGTATTGTTGGCGGTGACTGATCTCCCTATTTTGGTATTTTAATATTGGTTGTTAAAACTATATGACTGAGTAAAGAGAGGTGCTGAATGAATTTGACGTTAGCAAAATAATTAAGATTAGAATTGCATACATTAGCACTCTGTTAGCAGAAGGAATGGGAAATACTGTGATTAAGAGAAAGGATGGGAAGGCAGCACATATACAAATGATAAACTGATTCTTTAGACCAACTTGTAAAGAATACGACTTCTTAACTCAACATAAAAGCAGTTGAATTATGCTGTCTGAGTGTCTGAATTTGTAAAACTGAGAAATGAAATACGAATTGTTTCCTTTTGAGAACTTGGATTAAGGGAGAGTATTCTGGTTAACACAAGCGTGTGGTAATTAACAGCTTTGTTCTGTTCTGTTTCTGCAGTAACTACTTTCCATTACAGATATTTACACAGACCCTTGGTCAGACTGTACATTCAAATATTTTTCCTACTGCCTTAGTTTTGAGTTGAAGGTGTTCGATATTGGTCCACTTATGCCTCTTTCTTTAATTTCTCTAGTATATGTATACATGCGAGAACATAGCTAAGTGGAGAAAAGAAATAAGAGACAAAAAAAATGTGAAAAAGAAAACTGTAAGAAGAAAAGTAGTGCAGAAAGAACATCTGTCTACAAGAATTCAGAAATATAAAGGTAAAGGAAGTTGCAAAGGGTTCCTGAGTGTGTAGGGAGAGTGTCTAGTTTTAGTCTAAAAATTGACGTATACTAGACGCATTTAGAAAACCTAACCATCAGTTCGCAAATTAATCGAATTCTCGTGCTCACCGTACCTAAGAAAGTGAATTCATCCAAAACAATTGCACAGATAAAAAGTTTCATTTGAGATTTAAACAAGAAATATAAGATAAAATGTTTAAAGAGTAGCGAATATGAGGCTTGAAGAAAACAGAGAAAGCATGAAAACGACGACGCAGTACCGAGTGAGTGGCTAGGCAGAGGGAGGCGGAGGAGCAGAAGAAGCGTCAGCAGGAATAACGAGAGTCCAATCCGGAGGAAGAGGAGGCATAGGATCGTACACAGTTGGCTTGCGGTTTATATCCCATGGCTGCGTCTTCCGTGGCCGAGTCTTCATGTGATGCGCAGTCGCTTTCTTCTGCGGTCGAGACGAACACACTATCGTCAATACTCCGTCACTTCTCTTTCCAATTCCCAGTGCTTGTGGTGGCGCCATCACCACTCCACACCCAAACATGCTTGACAACGACGACATCCTTCTCTCTTCTCGCTTTTCTCATTTCTCTTCTGTTGTTTCTCAAACACTCATCTCTTACCGGTTTATCCCTCTCAGATATTTTTCCAAAACTTCCCAATTTACCCTTCGTATTTTGGTTCGAAGGTACAAGGCCCAAAGGTTATTTGCTTTTTCCCTCTTCGACAGTTTCCTCCTCCATCCATTAAATTTTGGTTTAATCCTTTTTGACGTCCCTATTTGTGTAGGAATGTCTCATATAGGTCCTCTTTTTCTAAAGTGTATCAAAATGGTCCTTAATTTTGAAAGTTTATACCAATTGAGTCCTTTCCGTTAAGTTGGCTGGACGGCGTTAAAAAAATTGATGAGTGGGATGTTGAGATGACGAACGAACGCTCGTCCACCAACGAACGAACGCTCGTCCACCAGCGAACGAACGCTCGTCGACCTCTTACCGCTGGACGACCGTTCGTTCCACACTGGACGACCGTTCGTTCGGTGGTCGCCGAGCGTTCGTTTGCTGGTGGACGAGCGTTCGTTCGCTGGTGGACGAGCGTTCGTTCGTCATCTCAGCATCTCATTCATCAATTTTTTTAACGCCTTCCACCCAACTTAACGGGAAGGACTCAATTGATCTCAATTATCAAAATTAAGGACCATTTTGATACACTTTAGAAAACGAGGACCTATCTGAGACATTCCTACACAAATAGGGACGTCAAAAAGGACTAAACCTTAAATTTTTCCTTACACTACATTATTCTGGAAAGTTTTGAAGAGTGTAAAAAGAAAATTGACAGGGTACAGAAAGAAACATCCTCCCTCTTCACGAACTTTACTGGGCCTGGTTTTTTCTTTCTATACCTTTTGGGCTTCCCCTTTTGCAGACACCTTTGCTGAAATTAATCCATGATTCGATAACAGTACAGAAGCATGAACCATCTAATCTCTAAATTTATAATGATGAATTAAATTTGTTTTTTACACTGATAGACAAGAAAAATTATTTCCAAAATACTAATTAATATTAATGTGGTCTCTTTGAAATTAATTTAATCATTTCTTATTAACTAGCATTATTAAATAATGCCAAAAGGTACTGAAATAAAAATCTCATTTTACTTTCTCTATTTCTTTCTTCTTATTCGTCCATTAGTTATGTATTATCTCATAATTTATCCATTTAATTAGTAAACACTTTCAAAATTTTAAGTATAAACTTGGACAAACTTTTCCCCAAAAAAAAATATTTATAGAAGATGAAAATAATAAAATAAAAAAATAAGAACATTTCTCGCAAACTAAAATTTTTGCATAAATTAATAAATTACAAATAATTTTTTTTTCTTTCGATTCTAGGTCCATCGAGATACATAATTAGCATTAGTGACCATAATTATCTATTCTATATATTTTTTTTAAAGTTTAAACAAAGATTAATAGGTTTAATCATTCACTAAGTCCCTACTTTCGCATGGAATCTCAATTTCGTCCCTTTCTTTCTGAAAATATCAATTGGGTCCCAATTTTATGAAAATTGCAACAAATCGATCCTTTCCGTTAAATTGGCTGGACGGCGTTAAAAAAATTGATGAGTGGATGCTGTGATGACGAACGAACGCTCGTCCACCAGCGAACGAACGCTCGTTCACCAGCGAACGAACGCTCGTCCACCAGCGAACGAACGCTCGTCCACCAGCGAACGAACGCTCGTCCACCAGCGAACGAACGCTCGTGGACCTCTTACTGCTGGACGACCGTTCGTTCCACACTGGACGACCGTTCGTTCGGTGGTCGACGAGCGTTCGTTCGCTGTGGACGAGCGTTCGTTCGCTGTGGACGAGCGTTCGTTCGCTGGTGAACGAGCGTTCGTTCGCTGGTGGACGAGCGTTCGTTCGTCATCTCACATCCACTCATAAATTTTTTTAACGCTGTTTGACACTATTTAACGGAAAGGATCGATTTGTTGCAATTTTCATAAAATTGGGACCCAATTGATATTTTCAGAAAGAAAGGGACGAAATTGAGATTCCATGCGAAAATAGGGACTTAGTGAATGATTAAACCAAGATTAATATCCCTTGTCCGTTAACTCAGGAGCTTAGCTGTTATCAACAATGTTTAAAAGGACGCAAACAAAATCCATTTAATAGGGAACATGGCAACAAAAACACGAAGACACTCCTTTGTTACTACTCAAACCCAAATTCGTACTTAGGTGTGAGCAATTTCTTCTGGCAATACACAATGCATATAGTTGTAAACCTTCCTTTGCCTAGTGGAGACAGGCATTCCGGCGGTGTAGGCTAATAAAGTTTTACTATTTTAAATTCTACTGTCCTTTGCAAGACCGAAAGGTGAATGTAAAATTTAACCAATGTAATTTGTCATTCATCAAGTTTACAACATCTAAATTTACCTTCATTGGTCCTTGATCAATGGTCATAATTTAACCATATTAGTGTAAATGTAGATTAGGGATGACAAAAATATCTGGTCTGCGATATCCACGGATAAAACCTGCGACGGATAGTTAATATTTGTGGATATATAGATAGCGGATATTTTAATACTCACTTATAAAAGGGTTGGGTGTGGGTATTATACTATCCGTACTTGCGGATATCCACTATTCCAAAAAATAAAAATAAAAATTTAATTTATATTTTGTTGAGTTAAATTTAATTAAAATTAACATTAATTTATATTTTATGAGGTTAAATTTAATTAAAATATAATTTTAATTTGTATTTAATTTAATTTATATTATATTTTATATATTTTTTGAAATTTTATTTAAATTTTATCTTGATAATTTATAAAAATATATTTTTAAAATATTTACAGATATCCGTGGGTATCTGCGGGTTTTAAAATATTCGCAAATATTTTTTAAGTAGGTAGAGAATGAATTTTTTTGTGAGGTTGGATTGCGGATAAACTATCTGTGCTCGACTCAACCTGTTGTCATCTAAGGTGATCATGAATATTAAATGTCAAAATAACTATATTTCTATCATCAATTTAATCATTTAGTTAATAGTTTATAAATACACATTAATATTAAAAGAAGTATACATTTAATACTCTTTATTATTATTATTATTGTTTAATTTATTTATTTTTACTTAAGTGAATATGTCTATTTCATTTGGATTTTCATTTTATATTGGACAATGAATCATTGTCAGTCTTCAAAGTGACTACACTATAAAATTGACCTTATTCCTTCTACAACTAGTTCATAAAATTGGCCTTTATTTATGCTAATGTTAGATCATAATTCTAACTTATTAATGAATCATTGGGGGTAAAGAAATGTAGGGACTAATCTTGAGAGGTAACCTAAGATATATTCAAATTAATTGTAAAATACAGGTATACTACTATTGAAATTTTGTCATATTTTAACACTAATCAACTTTCGTTGTGTGTTCTTTTGTACTAACAATTTGCATTATGTTTCGGTGTACATTTGTCTGGTGTGTCTTTATTGCTCCTGGTTGTCTGGGACGCTGTCTGGGACGCTTGCTCTTCATACTCGCCAAAGGAGGGGGAGGTACCTGCAAAGATACTCCGACGCTCAAGTCAGATGTGAATTATGGAGCCTCAGCTCTCCAGAGAGTAATTATTGTACTGCTCTGAAATATTATTCTAGAGTCTCTAGAGCATCAAGAGAACGTCCCTGGACTTTTGTCCTGTCACTGTATTTATAAGCAAAATAAAAATAACCACCTTACCTAAAAATGTGGTGAGTGGCTTTGATAAATATCTTAACTGTCTAAAATATCTAAGATATTTATGTTATTACATAAATATCCTTACTACATAACATGCCCCCCAAGTTCGAGTTAACCGTTCCGTTTTATGAACGTGGTAACTATAGGACTTATGAGTTTGAGGGAGGCTGTCTTCGCTGTAACTAGAGAGCGTGTGCAAGTGAGGAATTTGATGGACCAAAAGGAGGCGAAGACGAACGGCAAAAAGCTGGGGCAAGTGAGGCCGAACGTGAGGATACATATGACCGAGCGATAGAGGTCGAGTGGTATGCGAGGCCGATCATGAGGACTGTTTGAATGTTCGACACATAGGTCGAGCGGTCGAGTGGCATGCGAGACTGAGTGCTTGAAAGCAAAGGGAAGTCGAACGGCCGACTGTCTTGAACGCTCGTACACATGGGTTGTCGAGCGCTTAAAACCAAAAGGTTGAACAAATTTGGGGCCGAACGGCCAATTTCTTGTGCGCTCGTAAACATGGATTGCCGAGCGGTTGAGCGTGAGGATGGTTTGTGAGCGCTCGTAATCATGGATTGCCGAGCGCTCGTTGATGTGGATTGACTAGAGGCTCTTGAGCGCTCGTTGTAATGGATGGACGAGCGGCTCTTTGACATGGATGGACGACCGGCTGTTGAGTGCTCGTTGTAATGGATTGACGAGCGCTCGTTTGGACGCTCGTTGACATGTATTGGCGAGCGCTTCTTGAACGCTCGTTGAAATGAATTGACGAGCGGCTCTTGAACGCTCGTTGATATGGATGGAGGAGCGATGTTTGGACGCTCGTTGACATTTGATTGTCGAGCGTTGAGGCCGAACGACGGACTGAGTGGACGCTCGTTGACATTTGATTGTCGAGCGTTGAGGCCGAACGACTGACTGAGTGGACGCTCGTTGACAACTGAATGTCGAGCGTTGAGGCCGAACGACTGACTGAGTGGACGCTCGTTGACAATTTAATGTCGAGCGTTGAGGCCGAACGACTGACTGAGTGGACGCTCGTTGACAATTGAATGTCGAGCTTTGAGACCAAATGACGAACGCTTTCGATGTTGAACGACAGAATCTTTGAAAAGTTGATGTTCTTGGGTGAACATAAGCTACGCTATGGGGATGGTCCCCTAGGTTTGATGGTCTGGGTGTTCTAGGGCGAACATCTACCAGCGGGAGTGTGTCCCTTTGTTCGATGCTCCTGGGTGTTCTAGGGCGAACATCTACCAGCGGGAGTGTGTCCCTTTGTTTGATGCTCCTGGGTGTTCTAGGGCGAACATCTACCAGTGGGAGTGTATTCCTTTATGCACCCGGGTGTTCTTGGGCGAACATCTACCGGGTTTAGGAGTGCTTCAGGATGAACGGCGCTCAGGTGTCCGCGTTTACGTACAAGATATGCTTATCTGCACTGTAAGAAATAATATTAAACATATAGGTGAGACCGTTTGGTCGAGTTGCAAACCTGGTGACCGAACGTTCATTAGGCCGAATGCTGGACGCTTGAGGCAGAATGACCGAACGCTTCCTGCGGGAATTGTCGACCGTTAAGGAAGCTATTGCCCGAACGGCTGAATTTTTGAACGCTCGTCCACAGGTATTGTCGAGCGCTTTAATCCGAATGGCGAGGACGAACGGTCTGCTGTCTGAACGCTCGTCCACATTGAGTGTCGAGCGTTAGCGCTCGAATACGACTGGCGATGACGAACGTTATTTATTCGAGTGGGCGAACGCTTGGGAACAGAGTGGGCGAACGTTGGTGACCGAGTGGGTGAACGTTGAGGACTGTTTGAACGGTGTTCGAACGACCGTGGTGCTCGCACGCTGAAGTGATCGTGTTGAGGTATTGTCGAGCAGTAGTGACCGAGCGACATGTGAGGGGCACGTGAGGTCTATTGCTAGAGATCGAACGTTAATGAGGAGCGAAGCGCGGAGCATTCTAGACCGAACGTTAATTACAAGCGAAGCGCCGAACGTTTTAGACCGAACGTCAGGGAACGCTCAATAATGGAGCCTCATTTTGGTCGAATGACCGAACGCTGATTGAGCCGAACGATCGGTTAAGGACGACCGTATGTTGTATCCCTCGTGTTGAAGTTTGGTCGAGCGGTACGCACTAAGAAAGGCGAGCGTTACTGTCGAGCGTTCGAATAAGAAAAGCCATACGGTCCATGGTTAGCTGCCGAACATCGATGGGACGGATGGTCGAACGGTCGAGGCCAAAGAGGGCCTCGAGGAACGTCATTGGCGTCGAGGAATGTTCGTAGGCTTGGATTGTCGAGCGTCCTCGAAACCGAAGTCCGAACGTATGCAAGGCTGAGTGCGGGACGTCTCAGGATGAACGTTAGAGAGATCGAGTGATCGAATGATCAGTGAGTGAGTGTTGGGCCCTTGAGGCCGAACGTCAATGATGAACGTAGGGACGAACGCTTGAAGCCGAACGCCAATGATGAGCGAAGTGGTGAACGCTCTACTGTTTGAACGTTAATGATAAAAGACGTGACGAACGCTTTACTGTTTGAACGCTCGTCCACATTGAGTGTCGAACGTTCGAATCCAAAGGCGAGGACGAAGGGCTGATTTTTGGACGCCCGTACACACTGATGGTCGAGCGTTCGAGTATATGCGAGGCCAAACGCTAGAGGTCGAACATCAGTAATGAGCGAAGTGACGAACGCTCTAGGCCGAACGTCCGAGAAATCTAATTGCCGAACTTTGAGGCCAAGAGAACGAACGTCATTGACGTCTAGTGGCCGAATGTTGAGTGCTCTTAGCCGTGGATTGTCGATCGTTCTCAAAGTCGAAAGGCTGAACGTACGTGAGGCTGAGAAATGGACGTTTCAGGACGAACGTTATTGACGTACGCGAGTCGGCTTGCTGTACGTTTCAGGACGAACGTCACTGACACCGGATGGCTGATTGTTGAGAACGGAGTGGACGAACGTTGGTGACCGAGTGGCTGAACGTCGGGGAGGGTTTGAACGTTCGTCCCATGGGTTGTCGAGCGGCCTAAACCAAGTGGAGTGTTGAGCGGCTGGACGTGAAGACGGTTTGGACGCTTGACACCTAGTTTGTTGGACGCTCGTACGGAGTTTGAGGTTTGGGTAATAGTTGGATGATGTGGAGGCAGAACCGAGCTACGCGTGGAATGCGCGAGTGTTGCGGAAGACGTGGAGAATGGGTCCGCGATCTTTTTGGCGATCTTTCGTTTGGGAATCTTCCGCGCAAACGGCTAGCTTGCTCATGTGACTGGAACCTAGGTTGTGACCCTGTGACGGCACTGGCGCGGTGGCGGATGCCCCCCAAGGTTCCGGTGACAAAGAAGCGGAGGTTGTCGTCGGGGTGGTCCGGCCCTGTAAGAGGTGGGCGCGATCTTTGGGTTGCGATTTGGGAATTTAGGGTTTTTCTGTTCTCCGATTTTGGGGATTGGGGTTTGTGGAAATTGGGAAACTAGGGATTTTGGGTGTACCTCTGTATCCTTATGAGATGTCGCGCTTTTCAAGAAAAATACTGAAGGCCTGTTACAAGGATCTCTGAGACAGTCTCTGGTGTTAAACATGAAATTGGCAGTGACTTTACTACCCCTCCTCCATGGAACAAAAGTTCTGTTTGCAGCGGCAACAAGATGTTCCAAAGCCTGTACTCTGTCCATGTCGGGAAATATGGGCTCCATTGCTTCCAAGTGTTGAAGGGACAATAACGGAGATAACGGAAATATGGCCCTGGCTTGGTGGCATCTGCCGCAACCCGCGATGGTCGGGCTCTTTCGGATGGCGAAGACGCGGCGCGGAGAGAAGCTCGCACGCGAGAAAGGAGAAGGGTAAGAGCCCCGGTGAGGCCGATGATGGTCTTGACGGTAGGCACGTTGGTAGCGGTTTGAATGTAGCCGGCGGCGGCCGGTTTGGGCGGAGACAGTGGCGAGTGTGCGTGACTGGGTGGAGGTACCTCTGGTTAGCTGCTTTGGGAGAAAGACCTAGGTTTTTGGGTGTTGGATCTGGTTGCGCGTTTTGGGGTCTGAAGAGTGGCGCTAATGAAGGTGCTGGTGGGGGTGGTTCTTGTTGAGATGCACCTTGGATCGGAGTTCGGTGGTCTCCCTCACTGTCACAGGATTAGCGTGACCGTGTTTGGGAGGCGATGGGGACAAATTAATGATTCCCCTGGGACAGTGGTGTCCGGTGGCGTGACGGAGGCTGATGGATGGACCTAACTTGGAGGCGTTCTCTACACTGAGTCTGACCCGCGAAGGGGTGTGATTTCGTTGATGTCTACTGGCATCAATGGCTTACGGGGGAAGAAGGAGAGAAACCCGATGGAGGCGTCATTTGATATGGTAGTGACAGTGGTGTCAACGGCTCGCGGAGGGAATCTTGGTGGTGATGCAGCGATTTGATGGAGTAGCTCTATTCGAAGGAGTGATTCATTGAGGCCGAGGCTCCTCTTGTGACTTCTTTGGGTTGGCACTCGGCCCCACGGTGGGCGCCAAAATGTTTCGGTGTACATTTGTCTGGTGTGTCTTTATTGCTCCTGGTTGTCTGGGACGCTTGTTCTTCATACTCGCCAAAGGAGGGGGAGGTACCTGCAAAGATACTCCGACGCTCAAGTCAGATGTGAATTATGGAGGCTCAGCTCTCCAGAGAGTAATTATGGTACTGCTCTGAAATATTATTCTAGAGTCTCTAGAGCATCAAGAGAACGTCCCTGGACTTTTGTCCTGTCACTGTATTTATAAGCAAAATAAAAATAACCACCTTACCTAAAAATGTGGTGAGTGGCTTTGATAAATATCTTAACTGTCTAAAATATCTAAGATATTTATGTTATTACATAAATATCCTTACTACATAACACATTCAATTTTGTTTGGCTTTATTAAATTAATGTTAAAACACTTTTTGTCCTTTCATAAGGAAAACAAGTTGTCAGTCATAATAACATCCAGTTTTTAATCATATGCATTTAGGCTGATGGCTATGTATTCTTTCTTGTTTGTTTCAGGTAAAGAACAAGAATATTGGGAGCAGGACAATATAAGAGAAGAGTATGATCCAGTAGCATACAGGTTTGATAAGATTTCAGTCCTATCCATAGTGATTACATGATTACAGTAGTCACTAGTGAACCTTGTAATTTAATTTATTACCATCAGTTTATTTGTGCAATAAAGTTTGATTGTTTCGGTGCCCTGATTCTCTTTTTAATTCTTACGAAACTATAAACCATTGATATCTATATTTCTTATATTATAAGATATTCATTTTAGTCCTTATACTATTTAAGAAACATCAGGTGTTCTATAGTAGATGGTTGTCACCTCAAAATTATTAGTTACTGGACATCAAAACCATAAAATAAAATTTGATGGAGATCAAAACCATTAAATTAGTATATTACAGATACAAGAAACATATTTAAGTCTGTTTTTTTTGTTTCCTTATCTTAGTCGGTTTCATTCTGTTAGTGAACTAGGGATTTTTGAAGCTGCTCTAGTACCTGATCTAATTAGTAATTATTAGAATAAATAGGCTTTTGCACCAAAGTAGGCAAATATGCCTTCTTTATTACCAAAATAGGCAAAATTTGACCGAAAGTGAAGTCGTGGGGGGCCGAACGACTTCAAAAGAAGAAGTCGTGCCCCCCTGCACGACTTCACACTGTTCATAGGTACAGTGTTGAAGTCGTGCACCCCAAAAACGACTTCTGGGTCCAGTAATTGATTACATTGATTTGGTAATCGATTACAGAGTGTTGAAATGGTGACCAGGCAGAAAACGTACTGGTAATCGATTTCGACATTTCGGTAATCGATTACCAGCTTGATTGTGTAGCAAGAAGCACTGTGCACTCTGAGCGAGCAGTGGACGCTCGTAGAGCGAGCAGTGGACGCTCGTAGAGCGAGCAGAAGAGGACGCTCGTCCAGCAAATACGCGCAGTGGACGCTCGTCCTGCAAGCAGAAGTGGACGCTCGTACGCACGAGAGCACGCTCGTCCAGAGAGAAGAGAACGCTCGCCCTGTGGACGCAAGAGAGGACGCTCGTACTAACGAGAGGACACTCGTCCAGAGAGAAGAGAACGCTCGCCCTGTGGACGCAAGAGAGGACGCTTGTACGCACAAGAGGACGCTCGTCCAGAGAGATGAGAACGCTCGCCCTGTGGACGCAAGAGAGGACGCTCGTCCAGCAAAAAGAGGGGCGCCGGGCGCCAGTTTTTGCGAGAAGCTTGCGCTCGGGCGTCATGTAGGGTGGTCACGATTTCAACACTCTGTAATCGATTACCGTTACGTTGTAATCGATTACCGTCAGAAGTCGTTTTTGGGGTGCACGACTTCAACACTGTTCATATCAACAGTGTGAAGTCGTGCAGGGGGGCACGACTTCTTTAATTGAAGTCGTTTGGGCCCCCCACGACTTCCCCATTTTCGTAATATGGTTTGAATTTGCCCATTTTGGTAATATTAGAGGCATATTTGCCTACTTTGGTGCAAAAGCCGAATAAATAGAAGTTTTAAGTTAAGTTATTTCTTGCATAAACTTATGATGTTTTCCAATGTGATACAAAAACATATAAAATTGGCCTTTATTTATGCTAATGCTAGATCATAATTCTATCTGATTAATGAATCATTCGGGTAAAGAAATATAGGGACTAGTCTTGAGAGGCAACCTACGATATATTCAAACTAATTGTAAAATACAGTTGCTGCTATACTATTGAAATTTTATCATGTATTCCAACACTGATCAACTTTCGCTGTGTGTTCTTTTGTATTAACAATCTCCATTCAATTTTGTTTGGCTTTATTAAATTAATGTTAAAACACTTTTTGTGCTTTTATCAGGAAAAAAAGTTATGATTACAAGTGTTGTAACATCCCAATTATATAATAACCAATATTATATAATAAAGACGTCAACATTCAAATATAGAGAACAGTCAGCATATGACGTGTAATTTAAGTGCTGAATTACAGTCATCCGAAAAAGAAAGGAACGAAAATTTAAACTTAACAGTTTAAATTATTGAACACTACAACAAGTGTTCGAATAGGAAAGTTCTTAGCAGACTAAACCGGAACCTCGATATCCTCTAGCTCTTGCTCCAAGGGAATCTCCTCGACAACATCTGCTCCCATCCAAGTGGATGATCATCGCCAAAGGAACGAAAATTTAAACTTAACGGTTTAAATTATTGAACACTACAACAAGTGTTCGAATAGGAAAGTTCTTAGCAGACTAAACCGCAACCTCGGTATCCTCTAGCTCTTGCTCCAAGGGAATCTCCTCGACAACATCTGCTCCCATCCAAGTGGATGATCATCGCCAAAGAAACGAAAATTTAAACTTAACGGTTTAAATTATTGAACACTACAACAAGTGTTCGAATAGGAAAGTTCTTAGCAGACTAAACCGCAACCTCGGTATCCTCTAGCTCTTGCTCCAAGGGAATATCCTCGACAACATCTACTCCCATCCAAGTGGATGATCATCGCCAACGAAACATACCCAAACAGCACATAACAAAAACAATGCAAGGGTGAGCTAGATATAAAAAAAAACATGTTATACATATAGCACAGTTAATTCATGTCATCATACGTAGTTATATATATATATAAGAACAATTCAAGCATACTCATTAAACCACAACTCACACTCACACGACTCATCCGGATTTGTATAACTCTCGAACTAGCAATCGTCTTTGCACTTGCATAGTTCTGTTGGCACTCTTCAACACTAGCAAGGTGAATCCCCAAGCTGCCTATCTCTGCCATTAAAGGCTATAGACGAGGACCTCCCTCTACTCTCACCACAGACACTGTTCTTCTCTATGTGAGCATGAACAATGCTTTGAGTGTAGGGATAGAGAGACCGAGCCCAAAGTTCACTACAGTTATACAGAACAACCACAACACCACATATCACTTTCATCCATCTCTCCCCGAGATGTCCAAATCATACTCAAACTCATCATTTACATCCACAGTCATCTCTCCCTGAGATGTCCAAATCATACTCAAACTCATCATTTACAACCACAATCATATTATCAGAGTAATTTATCATATCTCATGCATTCACATGTTTTTCACATAAATCACATCAGAGTATATATTCCAACCACATTGCACACTTAAAACAAGAGCAAATAACCTTGGAACCGAACACTATTTGCCGAGCACTATTTGGACGAATACATTTGGACGAACGCTATTTGCCGAATGCTATTGCTGAATACTAGTTGGTTGAATACTATTTGGACGAACGCTATATGACCGAACGCTATCTGCCGAACGCTATATGCCGAACGTATTTGGCCAATGTAAGACCCTTGTAAACTCAAAATTTTACCAAGTTGTAAAAATTTCAAGTTGTAGTGTAAAATAGAATGCTGTCAAAATTTGACATGGTTTACTATTTTATGTATAACTTTTTATACAATTAATATTTTGGGTTAATTATTTTTCCATTAGAAAGTAGACTCAAAGAGCTTCGATTTGAGTACTCATACGTTTTTTTTCAACATCGGGAAGGGCCTCAACCAAATCAAACAAGTCACGAAAAACGTTATTTTGAGTTTTCTGCTAGTTAATCGATTAACAGCTGTAGTTAATCGATTGTTACAGAGAAAATTCGTGTTTTAGCCTCTGGACTCGAGTTAATCGATTAGCACTTTAGTTAATCGATTAGCTACGTCAGTTATGGAAACATAA